>NW_027017720.1:0-201753 GCF_036013445.1 Caloenas nicobarica
AGTTGGATGCATGTGAATTTCCTGAGGTTCAACAAGGCCAAACGCAAGGTCTTGCACCCGGGTTGGGCCATCCCTTGGTATCAGTACAGGCTGGGGATGAAGGGATTGAGAGCAGCCCTGACGAGAAGGACTTGGGGATCCAGGTGGGTGAAAGAGTGGACAGGAGCCGGCAATGCGCACTAGCAGCCCAGAATGCCAAACATATCTTGGGCTGCATCTAAAGGAGCGTGACCAGTAGATCAAGGAGGGGATTCTGCCCCACGCTGGTGAGACCCCACTTGGAGGCCTGTATTCAGCTCTGGACCCTCAGTACAGGAAAGACATGGACCTATTGGAGAGTGTCCAGAGCAAGGTCACCAAGATGATCAGAGGGATGGAAAAGCTCTGCTGCGAGGGCAAGCTGAGAGAGTTGGTACAGTTCAGCCTGGAGAAGAGAAGGCTTCAGGGAGAGCTTCTTGACACCTTTCTTTACTGAAGAGAGGCCAATAATAATGATGGGGACAGACCTTTTACCAGGGCATGTTGTGATAGGACAAGGGATGATGGGTTTGAATTAGAAGAGGAAAAATTCAGGTCAGACATGAGGAGGACATTTTTTACGACGAGGCTGATGAAACATAAGCACTGGTTTCCCAGAGAGGTGGTGGGTGCCTCGTCCCTGGAGACATTAAAGGCCAGGCTGGATGGGACTCTGAGCAATGTGGTCTGAGGGAAGATGTCCCTGGTCATGGCAGGGCGGTTGGACTAGATGATCTGTAAAGCTCCCTTCCAACACTCTATGATTCTATGATTCCTACCTCCAACAAAAGATCCACCATCTAGGAAATAACCCTGCAAACATAGGATCATAGAATCATTTGAGTTGGAAGAGACCATTAAGATCATCGAGTCCAACCACAACCTAACTCTAGCACTAAACCACATCCCTAAGAACCTCATCTATACATCTTTTAGAGACCTCCAAGAATGGCGACTCAACCACTTCCCTGGGCAGCCTGTTGCACTGCTTCACAACCGTTTCCGTGAAGAAACGTTTCTTAATATCAATTCTGAACCTTCTCTGGCAGAAGCTGAGGCCCAAAACTGAACTGAGGATTCGAGTTGTGGCCTCACCAGCGCTGAGTACAAGGGGATGATCGTTGCCCTGGTTCTGCCCACTACACTATTCTTGATGCACGCCAGGAGGCCATTGGCCTTTTTGGCCACCTGGGCACACGCTGGCTCATGTTCAGCTGCTGTCGATCAACGCCCCTGTGGGTGAAGAACCTTTCCCTCATGTCCAACCTAAACCTCCCGTGGCACATCTTACTTCCATTCCCTCCGTTTCTGTCATTGGTCACCAGAGGGAAGAGATCAGTACCTTCCCTTCCTTCTCCCCTCATGAGGAAGCTGTCACGACCATGAGGTCTCCTTTTAGTCTTCTCTTCAGCTCTGATGGTGACAAACCCCTTGGTTTGCTTTCTGAAGCAGAAAGGAGAAGCCATGACCTCCAGGCATTGGGAAGGGGGATCCTGTCCCTCACACACGGCTCAGGGCTCTTCCTGGGACCGTGGGATGTGGGTGTGCAAGGCCGAGGGAAGGACAACACTGGTACAATAACTTGCAGCTTCCCCGTGGGGCTGCAAGGAGGCAACGAGGCCCCAGTGCCATGAGGACAATGTCTTCTCCTAGGCCTCAGTGGCAGAGACAACTGCCATGGCCAAGGGGTCAGAGACCTGGGTTCTGTTGGTCCCTTCCAGCCTTGCCAGCGCCCTTTGCCATCTCCATCACAAGCTGTTCTACACAGTCCTACACCTGCCCCTCTTTCCCTGCAGGCTGTAGACACCCATCTCTCCCCACCTGCTCTCACCCCAGCATTTCTGCCCCTTCACTGATGTGTTTGCACCCTCACTGGCTGTTCTTTGGAACACAAAGCCATGGGCTGATCCAGCTCCCTCTGCGTGACCTCTTGCACCACAGCACTGCCCTTCCAGTGACATTTCTTCCTCCTGATATCCAGTCCTCACCTTCCAAGTTGCACTTTTTGATATTTTTTTTCTCTTTCCTGCTTCTTCCCACTATCAAGGAAAGCTCACCCATCTCAGAAACTTCCCTTCAGGCAGGGAACCCAACCTGTTAGTCTTCTTCTGGTCTTTTACCTGACTGCAGAGAAGTAACCTCACCATGACCTTCTAAATCTCATGACTGCTGCTGCTCTTTCAGCTTCTCTTATAGGCACGACGATGTCCCTGCTGCTGTTCCATCATGTACTCAGGTGGGATGGACATGACAACCCGTCTCCAAGGCCTTTCCTGGGTAGGGCCTGTGGGTACCTTGGCAGAGGTTCTTTCCCAGCCATGTTCCTGCTGCTGGCCTGCCAGCTCCAGAGACAGAACTGACCTCACAGTCCCCTTCACAGCCACACGCTTCTGACTGGATTAGGAGACACTGACACACAGCCGATGTCATAACACACCATACCCATCCCTCAACCTCCTATGGCCCAGGACCTGACCAGATGAATGTATGCTTGTATTATGGAAGTTATCAAATGTATATCCTACTAACGATCTGAGCACATAAACATCCCAGTGCTGCATCCAGGCAGATTCCTCTGGTATGTAACATCCAACATGAAGTGACCTCCAGGCACTGTCTGCCCCACAGGCCTTCATGGAAGCTCAAGGAATGTCTGGTTATTTTTCACTTGGGCTCATCTCACCTCGGGTTCCTGTCACCTCACATACATGATGTGCATGCTAACGGCTCATCTGTTCAACGAAAACCTCCTGTTGCCACTCCCAAGGGATGGGAGGTACCTCAGCCCTAAGGTGTGTCCCCCTGCTCTGTCTTCATCTGAAATGTCCCACGTCATGTGGAACGGACACAGGGATTTCGGTTCAAGAAAGCACATCCCAATGCTGCGTTCACGTGTTTTCCCATGGGATGTTACTCCCAACATGAAGTGACGTCAGGACACCGTCCTTTCAGGAGTCCCCTGGAACACCTGATAGTGTTTGTGCTCACTCGGGTTCATGTCAACTCACGTGAATGATGTGCATGTTCGCATCTCATCAATACAATGTAAACACTGAGTGTCCATCCATGCAGGGAAGAAGAGCCTCTGTGAGCTGGGGTGAGAGGCCAGGGTTGGAAATAGTGGTTGTGAAGGGCCAGCGCAGGATGATGCCCTGGGGCATCTTCTGTGGGGTGTCCAATGAACATGGGCACAGAATGGACCCTGCTTTGCTGGTCTTGAAGTCCCTGGCAGGAGGCCTGGCTGTGAAAGGACACTGCTGTGTGCCCAGCCCTGCACACACACACTGTGCAGCTGCACAACGGTGTTTCATCTGTGGGCTGCTTCCTTGGGCATGTTCTTGAGAAAAGCTTTGAAAGAAGACCTAATCCTTCCAGCACTGCCCTCAGGAGATCAGCGTTCTTCATGGAATGCTGTTCTGAGGCCAGCTCTGTCACAGCAGTGCCCATTGCCTGTCCCTGCCTGCGCTCACAGGACTGACACACAGCAGGACGGTGACCAAGCTGCCAGAGCACTCAGGCCTTGCACCAACACAAGGGATGAGAAGGAGAGTGTGGGAGTGGAAGGAGAACACCTCTGGAAAATGAAGTGCTGGTGTTCCCTGGCAGTGCTGCAATGCTGGACTCTTTTCCCGTCCTCCCATGCACAAAGGAACAACCGCTGCAGCTCCAGAAAGGCCTTGCAGGAAGGACATAGTGAAAAACAATTCACTGCAGGAATCTTTATTTTGTTTGGAGAGAAGGAGAGTACTGTTCCACATTTACACAACCAATGGTTATAAAAGAAAAGCTGACAGTGGTTAGAAAGGGGATGACAAAATTATCACAATAAAAAAACAACCAATAACAACAGAAAATCCAGATGACAGGCTGGGCCTGTTATTAGCTCCATTAAAACTCCTTTGTACAAGCAGATCAACAGTTTATTGCTTCAGAAAAAACAAAGATATGAGTTTCCACAGGGCATCCTTGAGCTCCTGGTTCCTCATGCTGTAGATGAGGGGGTTCACTGCTGGAGGCACCACTGAGTACAGAACGGCCATCACCAGGTCCATGGATGAGGAGGAAATGGAGGGGGGCTTCAGGCAGGCAAATGAACCAGTGCTGATGAACAGGGAGACCACAGCTAGATGGAGGCATGTGGAAAAGGCTTTGTGCTGACGCTGCTCAGAGGGGATCCTCAGCACGGCCCTGAAGATCTGCACATAGGACAGCACAATGAACACAAAACACATAAAAGCTAAAGAAACAGTGACCACCATAAGCCCAAGTGCCCTGAGGTAGGAGTTTGAGCAGGAGAGCTTGAGGATCTGGGGGATTTCACAGAAGAACTGACCCAAGGCATTGCCCTTACACAGTGGCCGTGAAAATGTATTGGCCATGTGCAGCAGAGCATTGAGAAACCCAGTGGCCCAGGCAGCTGCTGCCATGTGAACACAAGCTCTGCTGCCCAGGAGGGTCCCGTAGTGCAGGGGTTTGCAGATGGCAACGTAGCGGTCATAGGACATGACGGTGAGGAGACAATGCTACTGCCAAGAAGGCAAATGAGAACAGCTGTGCAGCACATCCTGTGTACGAGATGGACCTGGTATCCCACGAAGAATTTGCCATGGATTTGGGAAGAATGGTGGAGATGGAGCCCAGGTCGAGGAGGGAGAGGTTGAGCAGGAAGAAGTACATGCGGGTGTGGAGGTGCTGGTCACGGGCTATGGTGGTGATGATGAGGCCGTTGCCCAGGAGGGCAGCCAGGTAGATGCCCAGGAAGAGCCAGAAGTGCAAGAGCTGCAGCTCCTGTGTGTCTGCGAACGGCAGGAGGAGGAAGTGGGTGATGGAGCTGCTGTTGGACATTTGCTTCCGATGGGTATGGAGCACTGTCACAGGAGCAAAAGACAGTGACAAGTTAGGGGAGACTTCTCTGAGCAAAATGAAAGCCATTGCTTATGCACCCTCCCCCTGCTCCACACCCCCTTGTCCTTTTCCAGACCTTCCTTCAGCTCCGTGGCTGAGCCCTGGGTGGTGCTGGCTGGAGGTGCTGTGAGGAGCAGGATCTGTGCCCGCTGGCTGCCCAGGAGTCAGCCCTGCTCTGCAGCAGGGGGTCATGGGAACGGGGGGCAGGGGCCAGTCCTGGGGTTCAGCTGTGTCAGATGGAACCATTCCTGCTGCAGGAGGGCCTGTCAGCATCTGCTCTCCCAGTGATAAGGAACTAGGATTACACAAGGCAGTTTGAGATTTTTGGGTTTTTACAGCTTCCTGCAATTGCCCTGGAGAATGTTCTTCTGACTCAGAAAGCCTCAGCATTTCTGCTCCATGTCTGTGGGTCAGTGCAGATTAGGGGGACCTGGTCTGTTCCATTGTCTTGCTCCAGCTGCCCTGGGCTGGCACCTTTCTGAGATGGAGGCTGATCACACTGCCATGTTACCCTGAACAGCCACCAGGCCCTGCTGAGAGCAGAGGGACCCACCTATGACCATGACAAGTCTCATCCTTTCCTAAGGTCTCAGCACCCCACGTTTAGCCCAGGACACACATGGCTCATTTCACAAACGCAACGGCATTTTCGCTGTTGTAGCATCTCTGTGTTTCTCCATGGGGCTTAAGATAACACTAAGGTGTTATAGCACAGGTTTGCACCCTGGTGGGGAGCTCACAGCTTGGAAGGAAACCTCAAGGATGTAGGGAAGTGTCCTAATAACATCATTTGATTACGGGAGACTCAGCTCATTCCCCAGCCCCACAGACTGCATTGCCCTCAGCCCCACAGGTCAGAGGAAAGCTGGGACAGGTGTTCCCATGGACACAGCTGCAGGAAAGGACCCACAACATCAGGCTGTGACTCTGCAGCTGAAACTCCCATCCCCAGAGAGCCTGACAGCAAGAACCAGATCACAACAACAGTGGCCCAGAGCAGTGGAGCAAGAAGGAAACTGCGGTGAGGGTGGGTGTGAGAGAGGCCAGGGCAGAGGCAGCCGGGCACTCAGACAGCGTCACCCTTCCCCAGCTGTGCAGCCACCTCCCACACACCAGCATTGCCGGGCAGCTGCTCTCAGCCCCTGTGCTCTGCAGAGGGAACTGGAGCTCTGGCTGCACAGGAGCTGCTTCATGCCTTGGAGCCCCCGGCCCTGAGGGCAGAGGCTTTGCTGGGTGGGAGAGGAGGCGAGGGGGCTGCTCACAGGAGGGATCTGCACTGCAGGGGATCATCCAGAGTTTTCTCTGTTCTCCCTCCCATAACAATTCTGGGATTAGTTTCCTCACATTTCTGGTCATTTCCCTGCCGTCTGGAGATTCTCCCGCTGAGAAGTGTTTCCCTATTGATGTCTTTTCCCTATCAGTGCTCACGGACCCCATCCCACGCTCTGTGCCCTCACCCTGCCCCTACAGAAACCTGCCTGTTTGCAGGGCACTGCGTGGGGGCATCTTCCTGTTTGCAGGTTGGGAAACAGGTCAGGTCAGATTGAAGCTTACCGGTCCAGCAAAGGTGATGCAGGTGCTGTCCACAGGCAGAGGGGTGGTGAAGGGATGTTATGAGCCTTCTGGCAGATGTACTGATCACTCAAAGTTGCAGTTCAGGAATCTCAGTGACTTCTTTAACCATGAAGGCTCATTTTCATTTTATCCTTTCCTGCACCCCCCGCCCCTTGGGATAGGAAACTGAAAAGACAGGCTCAGGAAAGCTCCTCATCTTTCTGGTAATCCTTGCATTGATCTTGTCCTTGGGGCATCCCCTTGGAGAAATGCTGGGAGTGAGCTGGAGCTGTGAGCAGCCCTGACCCACACAGCACCCTCTCCACAGCAGAAGGACCCTGCCCTGCTGGGAGTCGCTCCTTCCATCCACGGCTTCTCTCCTCAGTGTTCTTGGGATCTCCCCGGACAGGCTGAGCGCTGACCCTGGCAGGTGGCAGAGTCCCTGCCCCGGCACAGCCCTGGGGTGCAGGGACCCTGCTCTGCAGGACAGCCCTGGGCACCCCTGGGTGCTCACCATCTCTGCAACCATCCCTGGGAGAAGGCAGCCGTCATGTCCTGTCCCACTGATGATGCAGCAGGGAATCCCTGCTCTTCAGCACGTTCTTGTCAATATTAGAGATACTGAGATAGTCCTCCTGAAAAGTCTCATAAACTGTAAGAGGTACCAGCTTTAGGAGATCTTTCCCGGAACTGCAGCTACATTGCCCTGGAGCCAGAGACTTACCATGCTAAGGGCTGTGAAGATTCTTCTCCAAGTGAGCGAGAGCTCTGTCCCCCCACCCCAGATTGTCTTTAAACTTTCTCTGCCTGGCTCCATCCCCTCGGTGCTGCAGGCAGAGCCCTCAGCCCTGCTGCGCTTTGCAGAGGAGCTGCTCCTGGACAGAGCTGTCTCTCTGCAGCGCTGCCGCTTGCCATGAGCTCCCTCTGTCCCAGGAGCCCAGCCCAGCTCAGGAGTACAGGAGCAGCCCAAGGTGGCACTTTCTCTGTCTGCTCTGGGCTCCCTTGTGGTGTTCCTGGGGCTCCAGGGGAGCATCCCATGAAACAGTGTGAAGTAATCAGTGATGTTTCTTCTCTTACCTCTACAGAGACAGTTCCTTCCTGGAGTGGTATTTTTCATATTAGAATTTGCGCATGACAGTCATCTTTTCTTGACCCATCATTAGACAGGACACCAGCAAAGATCTAAATTCTCCAAGCTAGAGGGAAGAATATCTCCAGTTGCATGAATTTAGGTATTTTATTCTGTGTTTGTAGTCCTTGGGCTAGAAAGACATTCAGCAATCTTTTGGCCATGTCATGCCTCTGCTCTGAAGCAAATCCATTGCTCACATGGGCTCTTGGACACTTGGTACCAGGCTTCCTTGTGGTGGTCAGAGGTTTCCTGGTGCCACAGCTGGGGTGGTTCAGCCCAGCTGTGAGGCAATGTCCTCAGCCAGGGACCTGACTGGGGGAGCTGGAGCTGTCAGTGTTGCAGACAGAGCTGTGACACGGATGGAACAAACTGCCAAGGCAGGGTGGCAGAAGTCAGTTCATCTGGCCGTCAAGGACAGCAGCCTCCAAGCACAGCTCCAGTCCAGAACAAAACTCAGTCTAGACCTGTAAGGACATTCAAGAGCCACATAATGAGCTGTTTCTACTTCAGGAACAGTTAAAGGAGAAACAAAGACAGCGTGTGGCCATTGATGAATTTAATAAGAGAAAGCGGTGAGAGTCTCTGTGTCCTCTTGTCCTCCATCTTCACCAGCATGTTCTCCCAGGCCACTGTGACATGAGACAGGAATCTGGAGGAAAACAACCAGCAGTGGATGGGGATCAAGTCAGGGCTCACTGGAACTAACACAATCCTGACCAGTCTATGGGACAGGAGGGGCAGCATCCCAGGAGCTGAGACAGCAGGACCATGTCACAGGGAGGCCACTCTCCACCATCTCTGAAAGCTCATGGAGACTGGGGGGACTCCCTGACCACTGGCAGCTCTCACGCAGTGTGTGCACTTTTCAAAAACGGCCAACAGATGAGCAGGGGAACTCAAAACTGTGCACCAGAGCATGTCCACTGGGACCCCATTTCTGGGTGTCTGAAAGAGAAGGTGATGGGGTTTACCCAGGGTCCATTGTGCCTGTCCGCCCTCTTTGCTTTCTGTGAGGAAAGGACAGGATTGTTGGTTGCGGGGAGAACACTGATGGTCTGTTACCTGGAAGTCAGGAAGACATTCATCATCATCCCCTGCAATATTAGAGTGTCCAAGTTAGGATATTATGGTCTGTGTCAGTGTGTAAGTACATGAGTAAAAAGCAATCTGGACGGATGGGCTTGGAAAGGTGCTATAGGAAGGGAGAAACTTTGCAGTCATGAGGACAGTCAAGCACTGGAAGCTGTTTCCCAGGCATGTGCACTCACTCTGCCCCGGAAAGTGTCCAAGATGTGTTTGGATAAAGCCCTGAGTAATCTGGTCTGACCCTCCTTTGCGCGGGAGGTTGGTCAAGACACCTCCCAAGCTCCCTTTGAGCCTGGATGATGCTGTCCTTCCTTCCCCTTTGTATTTTCAATTTAGGGAGAGCTCTCAAGTTCTCTCTGACCACAGAAATAATTCACATGAGGTGCAGGGCTGCTTTACAAGTACCTGAAACATGCCTGACCACAACTTTTGCATCCCTTTTCATTTGCCCCAACCCAGGGTCTCCTTTTCTTTGCTCTCCTCATGCCCAACTCCTTAATCCTTTTAGAGCAGGTTGCTCAAGAGGTATCAGCATCCATGTACGGAGTCTGCACATCAGCCAGACATCAAAGTCACCATCAAGAGTGTTTTACCCCAAGAAGGGGAAAACTTCCAATGCAGGCACCAAACCAGTGCCCAACCTGCCTGGAGAGCCAGCACAGTTGTGCCACACAACAGCAACGTCTGAGGGAAGCTGGAGGTGATGGGAATTGAAATGGTTTCAACCCAAATCATAGAATCATAGGATCATAGGATCATAGAATCATTTAGGCTGGAAAAGACCCTTAAGAACATGGAGTGCAACCGTAAATCAAACACTGCCAAGGTCACCACTAAGCCATATGCCTAAGTAACACATCTCCACATCTTTTAAATACTTCCAGGGATGGAAGATAAAATCCTGAGCTGGCAGGACACCATTAAGTGCAGCTAGACATAAGATACTTGTCATGCCTGTGAGTTCGGACCTCGTTGGCAGAATGTCTCAGAACCCCTCAGTGAGGAGGGCAGGGTGTTGGGGAGATGGGAGCACGTTTCAGTTTCCCAGATCCCAGGACAGAGCCTAAGCCATCCTTCCCGTCAACTCTGGCATTCAATTTCTTGAGATGCAAATCTGGTGGGCCTTCTGTGGATAATCATGTTAAAAGGCATGAATAATCCTTTAAGTGTTTGTGTAATTTCTCTAAGAGTGTCAGTACAAAAAAATAATTAGAAAAAAGGTTAATCTGCCTAAATATAATCTCCCACATTTCACTCTGCATCAGTGGTAGCCCCACTGGCAGTGCAAATCAAATAGGTATTTGCAGTATAAGGCATGATACCCCATGTATAAGTACATATCAAAATGGTTCAGATGAAGGGTGGTCTGGCAAAAGTCACCCTTTGTGTCCCCAGGTGCACGGACACTGCTCATGTGCCTCTGCAGAGAGGGGCAGAAGCTGGATCCCCTTCTCAGGACAGACTCCTTCCAGGAGAGACACAGCAATGGGGGTAACTCTTCAGGTCTTTACGGAATTTCACTCAGCATCAGTTTTGACATCTTGGGTGCTTTCCTGTGACTACTCTTTCTGCACCAATGATCACAAAAAGACAACCGTTTAGTAAGCCATGGTCATAAAGGGGCTGTTAGGACAAGCAAGTTCACCATGAACTCTGGAGAGAGTGAGGAAGTTTCTAATAAGCAGCAGGAAGAACCAAGAAGCTCAAGGTCTCTTCTGGAGAGCGGGAGGCCCTGAGCAGCAGAGATTGGCCACGTATAGGTGTGGGAGAGGGTCAGGGCATGTCAGGGAGAAGCAATGAGATGGCTGATGGTTTAGTGAACCCTTACAGCCACGTCTGAGCCCAGAAATGGAAAGCAGTTGATGTGTGCAGGTGGAGGAGGAATAGGAGGAAGATTTTCCTGGGAATATGGAAGGAAGAAAGGCCTCTCTTGGGCTTATCATATATGGCAGTGACATTGCCATCTTGTGGGCATGGCTGTGCCTGGGAGATGGGGAATGGCTGCTGCTGGGGTGGCTGTGCTCAGTCATGGCCCATGAGCTGACCCTGCTCTGCTCCTCTCTTACACTGCCCACACTTGGGTGGACCTCAGGAAATATCCATGAACCTGGTGGATGCATGAACTTCCTGCAGTGATGGGATATGGATCCAAATAGAGGATCCAAGCAAGTTTGGGACTGGGACATTGAGGTGATTGGTGACCACTGCCAGGTGTATGAAAGAAGCCGGAGGAGTTGTGAGAAACTCCCAGGCATTTCCAACTCCACAGAAAACCAGAGCCTTGCAGTTAAAGCAACAGCACTTGACATAAAACCCACCCCCAAAACACAAAGCACTCACACTGTCCAAAGGAAAAGCCTTGAAAAATATTTGAGAAAAATTTACCAAGCCCCAGGGGTCAGGGCTCAGCCATTCTGATGATTAAAAAAACAAACATTAAGGGCTGACATGGCACCAGAGCCACCTCCGCATCACCTTCACCACCTGTAACCGGTGTCTCCAAGTCTTTCCTTCACCAACCTCCAGGAACACGGACCTCAACTGGTTGTTTCCTTCACAGCCGTGTCAGCGATGGCCCTTCGTGGGGTCCCAAACACCCTCAGAAACTTGGGTTTTGCCTCGGCCTTTCACTTACACAGAGGTTTGTTCATTCTTTCAGTAGCTGCAGTTCAGGATCATGGCAGCAGAGGGCTCATTAACATCTAAAATGCTCTTTCAAGCAAAGGCTTTGTGCAGCATTTTCTTAAAGACTTCAAGTCTGGTGTGGATGATCAGGAGATTTCAGGAATAGCCAAACAGAGAGCATTTCCATAATAACTAGGAATAAAGCCAAATTTCTTCTATTTCCTTCCCTGCTCGCCCTTCCCAACCTTTCCAGAACAGGTGGTATCAGCAGCCTCCAGTTCATATGGATGTGGAGCATCTCCTGATAAAGACTGAATATGTCAGAAAAGTGGGTGCCTGACGCACCACTTGAGTGAGGAGATAGTCCAGGCCACCTCAAGAGGAGTCACACTTCTCTGGACCAAGGCTGGGTGTTCCTGGGAATGTCAGGTGCCACAGCACAGCTACACCTGTGTTCAGGGACCTGGTCAAATGACCCATCTCCTTTTCTATAATGGTGTCTGAGTTTGTTCAGGTAACCCCTGACTTGAGCCCCATCCACTCCTGGGTGTTCTCCAGACTGCTGACTTCAGGAGCAAAGTCCCAGGAGACCATGCTGGTGAAGATGGAGGCAAAGAAACCATCAAGTACCTCAGTCCTGTCTGATTTTACTCTTAGGAAGTTCAGCAGCAGGCCCATGATCGCCCTGTCTCTTCTTTTACTGTAAGGAAGCTGTGTCAGATCATCTTGCTGCCATTACCCTCCCGGCAGCTATCAAGTCCAGGGGAGCTTTGGCATCATCCCCACATTCATGGACAAGGTTTCTAAATTCCTTATTAACAGCTTCCCCTGCTTCCACCTCCTGTCTGCTGCCTTTTTGCCCTGGAGCTCCATAATTTCAGATGAGCAGCCTCACGAGATAAATGCTTCGGTTCATGGGTACTTGGAGAGATCATTCTTGTGCTTGGAGCAGGCTGTCCTGTAACGCTTCTCAGATTTCCTGAGCTCCTTCACTCCTCTGAGCTTCTTCCCATGGCACCACCTGTGTCAGCCCTAGAAGTATGTCAAATTATTCTCCTCTGAAGCCCATCAGCCCTCTGCTGCTGGCCTTCCTCCCTCCCCTCTGGTGCCTGGGACCCCACTGTTTCCTGGTCACCACAGCCAAGGTGGACACTGGTGTTCACATCCCCCACCAGCTCTTCCTTGTATCCCAGTGCCAGATCCAGGTGAGCATCACCCTTGTTGACCCACCAGGCAAACATGTTGAGAAGTTGGCCCAGGACTTTTGGTACCTGCCACTTTGCTGGCCAGTGAATGTCAGGGGGCTTTCAGTTCCCCATAGGAACCTGCTCATTGACTGGAGACTTCCTCGTGTTGCTGAACGGAAGATCTTTTCCATTTCTTCTCCATGATCAAGTAGATTGTAACACCCAACATGTTGTCACTTGTACTGGGTTTACATGGCAAAGTCTTGGAACTGGGGGTGAGGGTGGGTATGCTACAGTTGTCACCTCTCTGAGAAGACAACAAGACAAATCCTTCCCAAATCTGAGCCACTCAGTGATGCTGGCAGCACCTCTGTGATATTGTATTTGAGAAAGGGTAAAAAATGCTGCACAACAGCAGGTGGGAGAGAGGAGGGAGGAAATGGGAGAGGAAAAAGCACTGCAGACACCAAGGTCATATCCCACAGGACCCAAGTAGGTCCCTCAGCAGGCCAAAGCCTGCTCTCCTGAAATCCTGCTCTTTGCCTTGTTATCATCTTCCAGGAGCCTCAACTCTACTTTCTCATTCCTGACTGTTACACCCCTGACCAACTCTTTCTGCTTTGTAAGTGTCAAGTCCCACAGGGCACCTCACCTCACTGAGTCCTCAGTCACCCGTGTCGGGAAGATGTTGTCAATGAGCTCCATACCCCTTCTGGATGGCTGGTACCTTGCAGATATTGGGATATCTTAGGTCTGCAACAAGGACAGGGTCTGGAAACATGAGGCTTCTTTCACTTGTTTGAAGGATCAGTGAGCGTGTAGCTGATGTTCGCCTACCACAAAACTGCCCTTGTTGTTCTGCCCTCTCATGCTGACTCCTCGACTTTCAGCTGACATTGTCTGTCCCCAGGTAGAACTCCAAGCATTCCTGCGGCTCACCCACATGAAGGGAGACTTCCCCTCTAAGTCCAGGCCTCTGGCATGATGAGCACGAGACCCCCAGCACCCCACTGTTTCTCCAGGAGAGGCTATTTGTAGTACCCTCATGTTCTTATCTTGGGAGAGGCAACCTTATCAGGATAAGTGATCTGTATACAAACATTGAGAAGTGAGCAAATAGACCTTGAGAAACTTTGGGATTCACTGATCAGAAAGCTCTGAATTTTGATAAGGAGAAGTGGCCAGTTCTGTATCAGGGCAGGAGAATAACCCCATCCACCAGGACAGACCAGGACCTGACAGGCTGAGCAGTGACCCTGAGGAGAAGGGCCTGGGCACTACAAGGGCCGCCACACAAGCCCGTGCTGCACGCTCACCATGAACAAGGCAGCTGCACACGGGGCTGCATGAGGAGGAGCGTGGGAACCCAGACACCTGGAGTTCTCATCCCATTCGATTCAGCACTGGTGTGACCCCACACACACGGGTGTGTACCAGTGTGCGGCTCCCAGTTTGGAGAAGCAGGGAGGAACTGGAGAGTGCAGGGCTCTGCCAAGGCAGGGGTCAGGACCTTGTGCACATGGTGAGGGATGCTGAGGGACCTGGGCTGCTTTGGCCCAGCAGCGCTGGGGAGGCTGCAGCAGTGTAGGAGTAGCCTGAGAGTGCTTGAAGGGTGGTTTCAGAGAGGGTGGAGGTTTTCTTCATAGTGGGAAACAGAATAGGAATGAAATAATGGCACACAGTGCAGCTGGGGAGGTCCAGGCTGGACATGAGCAGAAAGGAATGTGAGTGGAAGGGCAGTGCTGTGGTGGAGCAGGTGACCCAGAGGAGTCTGCATCAGCCCAAGGCTTTGGGCTTCAAGGAACAGCTGGGGAGGACGGAGAGATCTCAGCAAAGGAAGGAAGACGCTCAGACAAGAGCAAGGTGGGGCAGCAGGGGGGATGTCTCCAGCCTGCAGGGAAAGAGGTGCAGGTGATGCCACAGCATAGGACTGGCTGTCGTGGAGATGATCAAGGGATGTAAAAAGGCTGAAAGGTGCCAACAGACATGAGCTCCTTCTCCCCTTAGAGATGGCTGTTGTCTCCACCTCTGATGCCTGTGAGGAGACACCTCGTCCTTACAGCACAGGGGCCTCAGGGCCTCCTTGTCCCCAGCCAGGAACCTGGGAGGTGTGGGACCATAGTCCTGCCCTTGGCCTTTCACGGCCCCACATCACACTGTCCCAGGAAGAGCCCTGGGCAACGTGGGAGGGACAGGATCTGCCTTCCCAGGGCTGGGGGTCGGGGCTTGGCCATTTGGTTAATGTAACATATCCAGGTTTACTCAGCATAAGAGCCACCTTTACTTTGCTTACCCTGTGCTCTGCTTTCAGTTTTCTGCCCTAACTGACCCTGGGGATGGTTTCTCAGTAGTGTCCCTCAGTGGGACCTGGTAACATTACAAGAAGCTTTGGAGTTTGAATCTGACTTTGACTACTTCAGAGGTTTCTTCCACTGCCTCTCAGGGTCTGAGGCTCATGCACTCAGCACCAAAGCCACCAGAGGGGTCATTAAAGTGCCTGGGGCTGCTCCTGTGCTGCTGAGCTGGGCTGGGCTCCTGGGACAGAGGGAGCTCATGGCAAGCGGCAGCGCTGCAGAGAGACAGCTCTGCCCAGGAGCAGCTCCTCTGCAAAGCGCAGCAGGGCTGAGGGCTCTGCCTGGGGATCTCAGGGAGACGAGCAAGGCAGAGAGAGGTTAAAGGTGGTGAGGATTGGGAGGATGACTGAGAGCTCACTGGAGGAGAAATCTTTGCAGCCCTTGACATGGTAAGTCTCTGGGTGCAGGGCAATGCAGCTGTAACTCGTGGAGGCGTCTCCTAAAACTGGCACAGGGACAGCCTGTGGGATCTGCAAGGACAGGGATCTTGTTAAGAAATTTTGAAAATCCGAGAAGCAGGTTTTGCAGCCAGGGGTGCCCAGGACTGTCCTGCAGAGCAGGGTCCCTGCACCCCAGGGCTGTGCCGGGGCAGGGACTCTGCCGCCTGCCAGGGTCAGTGCTCAGCCTGCCCGGGGAGATCCCATGGCAGCAGCTGTGGGTGGAAGGAGCGACCCCCGGCAGGGCACGCAGGGAGCTTGTGGGGCTGAAGGGTGCTGTGTGGGTCAGGGCTGCTCAGAGCTCCAGATCACCCCCACAGACATTGCAGAGGGTCCTTCTGAACAACGACACCAAGACAGCAACAGCTGCAAGGGAAGGAGTCCGTGCTTTCAGCTTTCCACTCTTGGTTGTCTGGGTGGGCAGTGGGAGATGGGGATTTATTTCTCGTCTTTGGAGAAGACACTGAGACCCCAGTTCTCGTTAGAACTTGTCTGAGCTGCTCCTGAGCCCCTGCACACACAGAGCTGCCCCTGGACAGTGCCGGGAGGTGTGAGCAGGACAGAGCTGAGCACACAGCGGGTGGGACGGGGTCTGTGACACTGATAGGGAGCAGACCCAGGGACAGAGACACAGCTGCAGGCAGCAGACACATGGCAGAGAGAGGGTCTCCCCCCAAAAGCGTTCGAGGGGCTGTTTGGGGGGGGGTCCCCATTGACTATTTTGGGGTCCCCATTGATTATTTCGGGGGTTCCCATTGATTTTTTCGCGGTCTGGGGGGTTATATGTAGGTCCGGGGGTCTCTGTGGGTCTGGGGGTTTATTGGGGGGTCCCCTGACCCCCATTTCCTCCCCCTAGAGACGTTTGAGGGGCTGTTTTGGGGGGTCCCCATTGACTATTTCGGGGTCTGGGGGGCTCCATGTGGGTCTGGGCGTGTACGGGGGGGTCCCCCTGACTCCGTGTGCCCCCCCAGAGGCGTTCGAGGGGCTGCGCATCTACCCGTTTTCCAGCCCCCCGGAGCTGACGGACATCATGCCGTAGGACTGGCCGCCCCTCCTGTGACCACGCCCCCTTCCCGTGACCACGCCCCCTCCGACCCTGCCCACTCTCCCCCGACCCCGCCCACCAGCCCCCAGGCCACGCCCCCTCCCTTAATCCCCTTCCCTGAGCTGTAGCCCCGCCCACTCCCCCCCCAGCTCCGCCCAGCCTTTGACCCCACCCACCCTTTGACTTCGCCCCGGTCTTGGCCCCGCCCCTTCCCCCGGGTTTGGGGTGGTGGGGGTGTCTTCCTGTTGAGTGACAGCTGTCAATCACGCGGTGCGGGAATCGAGCGGCTCTTGCGTGTTGATTTTTGGGGTCACGACGGAGATGGGAGCTCTGGGTGGGGGGGGGGGTCCCAGGATGATTTAGGGGGGTCCCCAATGTGGGTCCTGGGGGGTTCCCAATGTGGGTCCCAAGGGGGGATTTGGGGGGGTCCCCAATATTGGGGGTGGGTCCCAAGAATATTTGGGGGGGGTCCCCAATATTGGGGGGAGTCCCAAAGGTGTCTGGGGGGGTCCCGATGTGGGTCCTGGGGGGTCCCCAATGTGGGTCCTGGCGGGGTTTGGGGGATCCTAGGGGGTCCCCAATATTGGCGGGGGTTCCCAGGGGAATCATTGGGGGGATTTAAGGGGGTTTTGGGGTCCCAGGGGGCAGATTTTGGGGGTCCCGGGGGGTTTTTTGGGGTCGTCGTCCCCCCCCCCCAAAAATCCCAATAGAACTGAAGCTGCCAAAGCCCCGCCCCCTCCCCAGGCCCCGCCCCCCCCAGACACAACCCAGCGCTGCCATTGGTCGGTTTCTTTATCTCCATAAAACACATGGGAGGGGGGAAAGGGGGCGGGGTTAACAAACCGTGGGCGTGGCCAACAGTGGGCGTGGCCTGCGGAGGGGGCGGGGCTTCCAGGCTGCAAGAGAAAAAGGGGGTGAGGATGGGTGTTTTTTTTTTTGGGGGGGGGGGAGGCGGCAACCCCATAGATCCCGCCCCACAGATCCTGCCCCACAACCTTCCGGCCGCTGCACAAGTGGCTGCGGGTTCCTTGGCGCCGGCGCGGGACTCTGCCCCCTGGGGGGGGATATGGGTCAGCCCCACAGCGCCGCCCCATGGCGCCACACGCCCGGACCCACGGCCGGCTGGCAGCCCCATAGATCCCTCCACCCCCAGCCCCATGGATCCCCCCCCCCAGCCCCATAGCCTGCCCCACAGCGCACTGCCAGCCCCATAGATGCCCCCTCCCAGCCCCACATCTGCCCCCCAAGCGCCCCACGACCCCACTAATACGCCCCATACCAAGCGCGGCGCCTGCCCCCCAAGTGTGGGGCGCCTGCCCCATAACCCCCGCTCGAAGCGGCCGAACCAACGCGGCACCCCATAGATCTGCCCCACAACTAAGCGCAACAGACGCCCCCGTAAGCCCCACAGATCTGCCCCCCAAGTAAGAGCAATGCACCCCATGGAGCCCTATGGATCTGCCCCCCAACTGAACAAAACACACACCCCCTGGGCCCCATAGATCAGCCCCCCAAGTAGGGACAACTCACCCCACTGAGCCCCACAGCTCTGCCCCCCAAGTGGGAACGCAACCCATAGATCTGGACCCCCCGCCCCCCCCAACTCAGCACCAACATCCACCGGCCCCATAGATCTGCCCCTCAAGTGCCAACACGACCCACAGCTCTGCCCCCCGAGTGGACACATTCACCCCACACGTCCTGCCCCACGTCCTGCCCCACATCTCCTCACCTCCACCAAGTCCCATGGGAGCTCCCGTGTCCGGTGTGGGGCACAGATGTGGGGCAGGGGCATGACATGTGGGGCCAGAGCCACCCACTACGGGGCAGAGACCCCCCCAATCCCCTGTATGGGTCGCAGCCCCCCCCCCATGTGGCTCAGACCTCCCCCCCCCCCGCTATGGGGCAGGGAACACCCCGCTATGGGGCACAGACCCCCGCTATGGGGCGGATGAGCCTTCTATGGGTCACACCCCCTGCTATGGGGCCGAGGGTCCCGCTATGGGGCGGATGATCCTTCTATGGGGCAGGACCGGCTGCAATAGGTCAGACCCCGCCCCCCCCCGCTATGGGTCAGACCCCCCTCTTTGGGGCAGAACCCCCTTCTATGGGTCAGACGGTCCTGCTATGGGGCAGGGGGACCCACTATGGGGCAGAGGCTCCTTCTATGGGTCAGAATCCCCCGCTATGGGGCAGAAGATCCTTCTATGGTTCAGCCCCTTCACTATGGGTCGGATGTTCCAAAAGGGGGAGGGGCCCCCGCATGGCCACGCCCCGGGTGGGGGAGGGGCTGAGCGCCAGGAGGGGGTTGGGGGAGGGGCGGGGGGAGGGGCGGGGGGTGGGGGCGGGGCGGGGGGGAGAGGGCGGGTTTGATTGACAGCAGGGACGGTGCTGCCGACGGCATCGCTGCCGCCGCCGGTGCCGCTGCTGCCGACGGCGCCGTTGTTGCTGCCGTCGCGGTGGGTGTGGGGGCAGGGGGAGGGGTTTTGGTGGCATCGGGATGGGGCGACGCTTTGATGGGGGCATCGGGGGCGTTTTCAGAGGCGTTTTCGGGAGCGGAGGAGGAGGAGGAGGACGAGGAGGATGAAGAAGAGGAGGAGGAGGATGAGGAGGAAGAGAAGGACGAGGAGGATGAAGAAGAGGAGGAGGATGAAGAGGAGGAGGAGGAGGAGGAGGAGGACGAGGAAGAGGAGGAGGAGCTGGAGCTGCGGCGTTTGCGGCGGGGGACGATGGGGCCAATGGGGACATTGGTGGCCGAGGCCAACGGGGCCGCAGGCGGCAGCGCTGGGGCGGCGGTGGCACCGGGGGACTTGTGGGGACAGAGGGACAGTGAAGGGGGACAGGGGGGACATGGGGGGACGTGAGGCTCTGGGGACGAGGGACAAGATGAGGGGACAAGGGACGCGAGACTTTGAGGACAAGTGACAACATGGGGGGACAAGTGACATGAGATCCTGGGGACACTGAGGGGACACAGGGGACAATGAGGAGGGACAAGTGACATGAGAACCTGGGGACAAGGGGCAACATGAGGGGGACACGGGGGGACATGGTCACACCCAGGGGACATGGGGGACACTCTGGGGACACTGAGATGACAGTGACATCCAGGGGACACTCCGGGGACACTCCGGGGACACTTTGGGGACACCCACGGGACACTGAGAGGACAATGACACACAGGGAACACTTTGGGGAGATCCAGGGGACACTTGGGGATGCTTGGGGACACTCACGGTTGGGCGGGCGATGCCAGGGCCGAGTCGCTGGAGTCAGAGTCCGATGATGACGACGAGGACGATGACGACGAGGACGACGAAGACGAGGACGATGACGACGATGACGAGGACGATGACGACGAGGAGCTGTGCGCGGTGCCAGCGGCGGTGACATCGGCGGCGGCCTCGGTGCCACCGGTGTCCATGGGGACAACGGCGATGCTGGGACTGGTGGAACTGGGAGCACTGGGAGCGACGGTGGCACCCGCGGGACTGGGAGCGACGGGGACGACGGGGATGCTGGTGGCAACGGGGGTGACGGTGACACCGGGAGCACTGGTGGCCGTGGGGGTCACGGTGACACTGGTGTTACTGGGGACACTGGTGGCTCCGATATCCTTGAGAGCGACGGTGACACTGGGAGCACTGGGAGCACTGGTGCCCATGGGGCTCAGGGTGACACCGGTGTTACTGGTGACACTGGGAATCCTTTCCTTCCTTTTCTTTTCTTTCCTGTTCTTTCCTTTTCTTTATTTTCTTTCCTTTTCTTTTCTTTCCTTTTCTTTCCTTTTCTTTCCTATTCTTTCCTTTTCTTTCCTTTTCTTTTCTTTCCTTTCCTTTTCTTTCCTTTCCTTTTCTTTACTTTTCTTTCCTTTTCTTTCATTTTCTTTCATTTTCGTTTCTTTTCTTTCTTTTCCTTTTCTTTCCTTTTCTTTTCTTCCCTTTTCTTTCCTTTCCTTTTCTTTTCTTTCCTTTCTTTTCCTTTCCTTTCCTTTCCTTTCCTTTCCTTTCCTTTCCTTTCCTTTCCTTTCCTTTCCTTTTCTTTTCCTTTCCTTTTCTTTTGTTTTCTTTTCTCTTTTCTTTTCTTTTCTTTTGTTTTCTTTTCTTTTCTTTTCTTTTCTTTTCTTTTCTTTTCTTTTCTTTTCTTTCCTTTCCTTCCCTTTCCTTTCCTTTTCTTTCCTTTTCTTTTCTTTTCCTTTCTTTCCTTTTCTCTCCTCGCCCCTTGCCTTGCCTCGCCTCGCCTCGCCTCGCCTTGCCTTGCCTCGCCTTGCCTTGCCCTGCCCTGACCTGCATTGCCTTGCCCTGCCCTTCCTTACCCTGCCTTGCCCTGCCTTGCCTTGTCCTTCCTTGCCTTTTACTTGCCTTGCTCTACCTTGCCCGGCCTTCCCCTACCCTGCCTTGCCCTGCCTTTCCTTGCCTTGCCTTGACTTGCCCTGCCTTGTCCTGTCTTGCCTTGCCCTACCTTGCCTTGCCTGCCTTGCCTTGCCCTGCCTTGCCTTGCCCTGCCTTGCCCGGCCCTGCCTTGCCCTGCCTTGCCCTACCTTGCTCTGCCCTGCATAGCTCTGCATTGCCTTGCCTTCCCGTGCCTTGCCTTGCTCTGCCTTGCTTTGCCTTTCCCAGCCTTGCTTTGCCTTCCCTGCCTTGCCTTGCTTTGCCTTGCCCAGCCTTGCTTTGCCTTCCCTGCCTTGCCTTGCCTTGCCCTGCCTCACCCTGTCTTGCCTTGCCCTACCTTGCCTTGCCCTGCCTCGCCCTGCCTTTCCTTTTCCTGCCTTGTGTGCCTTGCCCTGCCTTCCCCTGCCTTGCTGTTCCTTGACTTGCCCTGCCTTGCCCTGACGTGCCTTGCCTTGCCTTGCCCTGCCTTGCCTTGCCCTGCGCTGCCTTGCGTTGCCCTGGCTTGCCTTGCACTGACTTGCCCTGCCCTGCCTTGTCCTGCATCGCCTTGCTTTGCCTTGCTTTGCCCTGCCTTGCCTTGCCCTGCCTTGCTGTGCCTTGCCTTGACCTGCCTTGCATTGCCGTAGCTTACCTTACCCTTCCTTACCTTGCCTTGCCCTGCCTTGCCTTTCTTTACCCTGCCTTGCCCTGTTCAGCCCTGCCTTGCCCTGTTCAGCCCTGCCCTGCCCTGTTCTGCCTTGCCGTGCCTTCCCTTGCCCTGCCCTGCCCAGCCTTACCCTGCCCTGCCTTGCGCTACCCTACCTTGCCTGGCCCTGTCTTGCCCTGCCTTGCCTTGCCCTGCATTGCCTTTCCTTGCCCTGCCCTACATTGCCTTGCCTTGCCCTAACCTGTCTTGCCCTGCCCGTTCTTGCCCTGCCCTACCCTGCCCTGCCTTCCCGGTCTTGCCCTGTCTTGCCCTGCCTTGCCTTCCCCTGCCTTGCTTTTCCTTGCCTTGCCTTGCCTTCCCGTGCCTTGCCTTGCTCTGCCTTGCTTTGCCTTTCCCAGCCTTGCTTTGCCTTCCCTGCCTTGCCTTGCCTTGCCCTGCCTCACCCTGTCTTGCCTTGCCCTACCTTGCCTTGCCCTGCCTCGCCCTGCCTTTCCTTTTCCTGCCTTGTGTGCCTTGCCCTGCCTTCCCCTGCCTTGCTGTTCCTTGACTTGCCCTGCCTTGCCCTGACGTGCCTTGCCTTGCCTTGCCCTGCCTTGCCTTGCCCTGCGCTGCCTTGCGTTGCCCTGGCTTGCCTTGCACTGACTTGCCCTGCCCTGCCTTGTCCTGCATCGCCTTGCTTTGCCTTGCTTTGCCCTGCCTTGCCTTGCCCTGCCTTGCTGTGCCTTGCCTTGACCTGCCTTGCATTGCCGTAGCTTACCTTACCCTTCCTTACCTTGCCTTGCCCTGCCTTGCCTTTCTTTACCCTGCCTTGCCCTGTTCAGCCCTGCCTTGCCCTGTTCAGCCCTGCCCTGCCCTGTTCTGCCTTGCCGTGCCTTCCCTTGCCCTGCCCTGCCCAGCCTTACCCTGCCCTGCCTTGCGCTACCCTACCTTGCCTGGCCCTGTCTTGCCCTGCCTTGCCTTGCCCTGCATTGCCTTTCCTTGCCCTGCCCTACATTGCCTTGCCTTGCCCTAACCTGTCTTGCCCTGCCCGTTCTTGCCCTGCCCTACCCTGCCCTGCCTTCCCGGTCTTGCCCTGTCTTGCCCTGCCTTGCCTTCCCCTGCCTTGCTTTTCCTTGCCTTGCCTTGCCTTGCCCGACCCTGCCTTGCCTTGTCCTGACTTGCCTTGCCTTGCCATGCCCTGCCTTGCCCTGCCCTGCCTTGCCCTACCTTGCCTTGCCCTGCCCTGACTTACCTTGCCCTACCCTGGCCTGCCTTGCCCTGCCCTGCCGTGTCCTGCCCAGCCCTGTCTTGCCTTGCCTTGCCTTACCTCTCCTTTCCTTGCCCTGCCTTGCCTTGCACTTCCTTACCTTGCACTGCCCTTGCTTTCCTTGCCTTGCCTTGCTTTGCCCTGCCCTGCCTTACCCTGCCCTGACTTGCCTTCCCCTAACTTGCCTTGCCCTGCCTTGCCTTGCCTTGCCTTGCCTTGCCCTGCCTTGCCTTGCCTTGACTTGCCCTGCCTTGCCCTGCCTTTCTTTGCCCTTCCTTGCCATGTGCTGCCCTTCCCTGCTTTGCCTTGCCTTGCATTGTCTTGCCCTGCTGTCGCATTTGTCACAGCGAGGGAAGACGCAAACACTTAATATAAGTATCAGCAAACTTCAACTTTATTACAGAGCAGTTCACTTTTATACATGTTCCAATAATTATGCCTACTAGTCATAACCTGATCGGCTAAAATCTAGGGATTACATTAACCTAATTCGTCTAGCAACAGATATTCAGTATAATCAGTAATTGGCTTATGCATATTACAAACCGCAAGCTCATTATTGGTTACAACTTAACTGCCAGCTCCACCCTTAGATCTGCATTCTTCTCGTTACTACATCTGCTTTTCCCAACGAACTTCTAACAGCAAGGCTTTTGTTTGTTACACACTAAATGTCAAGGTTCTTATAACTTTGTCAAGTCAGCGTCTTGCTTGCAGTTCACATGAGCTGAGTTCGCTGCTTATCTAACTCTTGTTCTGCTAACTGTATTAGATTTACATGACCCCTACTATCTTACCATCCCTCCACAATTCCCCCTTTTTTGTTTTTGCGCAAACCAAGTGCACAATTAACAATATAGCAACAATCACAGACAGTATTATTAATCCATGTAAAAGTAGATTTCTCAGCTATCTTAATTCCCACAAAAATCCATATGTGCAGATTGAGGCCTGAAAACTAAGGTTTTGGGTCTAATCATTTTATACTATTAGATAATGTTAACCATTATATCTTACAGTGCTAATTCTTAAATTATGCACTTGTTTTTCAGGGCACTGGCTAAATCCTAAATCAGGCCTTGTACATTATCTGAGACCGTTCTTTTGGAAGTGTTGTTTTACTTGATTTTGCTCATAAGCATTATAATTCCGTTTCAATGGTATTACATATATTTAGCACTCTGATAACATAAAATACAGGTTCAGATATCAGTTAAGGAGATTATTTGAATACAATAACATAAGAATAATGAGGATCCACAACGTGCATGTAGTCACTCACAAGAAACAAAACTAGAGGCCTCTCACTTCAGGGTACTCACAATAAACAATTACCTGCCTAAATTAGGCAAGGGCTCATTCAAGGCAAGGACTCTAGTTCACAGACCCGCAGCTCCGAGAAGATCACTCAAGGGGCATCTTCGGCGGGAACCCCGTTTTCTAGTCTAGTCAGATGTGGCTGTGGGCATTACAACATAGCTCTGGGCACGTCTTGTTGAGGACCCTGTCAATTGACCGAGGGTCCCACCCCTTCTGTCCCACCAGCTGGTAGAGGTGAAGTCACCCTGCCCCGAGACCAGGGAGGATGTGACTGATAACACCTGGGTACCACTCTAAGTGTGCACCTGGGGACAGGTAATAAAGAGCCATCAACGGCCCCATTGAAGGCTCTAAATCTTAGGGGAATGTGCAACTGCCACACAATCCACCTTGCGACCACAGTCATGATCTGACAGGCTACTTTGGAGTGGTGGTGCAGTCACCTCTTGCCTCCAAAGTCAAAAGGGGGCATTCTGTTGGTGAGTTTAAATGTCCATCGTGGATCACCATACCCTATGTGCCATTTTCCTGTTATAAATTATCATTACAAACCAACTTACAATGAAATAGAATAATACAAATTACAACAATTAAGGAAAACAAATGCACTGAAAGTTTTTTCACCAGTTCATTCCTAATCCAAATAATTTAAAACTGTATCATTCTCATATGATAGTGCCTCTAATTTACAGGGGGTCCAGTACAAATTCGAAACATCTTCTGTGGTTATTTTAGATACCTTGCATATTAAGACCCAGAATGGAAACAAAATCTAAATTACTCTGAACCACTCCTCCATTCCTCATCACTGATAAAACAGGTGAAACTTCCCTGACAAACAATTGTCAATTAAATTTCTTATAAATACATACAGGAGGGATCTCAACAAAATACTGCTGCATTTGATTAAGTTTAATCCAATCCTTGTTTTCCAGCAATTGACCTTCTGGTGGTATCCATGCACCATCTACCCAATGCATGTCATTGTTACTGCACTGTTGCAAGAGATAATACCCGAATAGGCTAAGAAAGTGTTAACTGGAGTGAGGGGCCTGCTGCTGTCATAACAGTACTTGCATTTTGTTGTAACTTCTTTAGCTGCCCCAAGGTAACATCATTGGCCTCTTGCCTTGGTCTCTTCTGTTTCTTCGTTGCCGTCTGCTGCAGGGACAGACATTGCATCTCTGGCATTGGGTTCTTGCACTGGTTTTCCAGCTCATAGTGAGGTTTAACGTATTTCACAGGAAGTCAGTTTGGTCCTGTCGGAATAAGAACACACACGTGTCCCCTTCCCCCTTTTTGTACTAATAACGTTTGTTTCAGTGTGGAATGCACTTGTTCAATAATAGCTTATTCAGTGGCAGAATGTGGAATACCTGTGACATGCGAAACATCCCATTGCTATAAAAAATATTACGCGGATCTAGCAGTTTAGCCAGGACCGTTGCCAGTTTTAATTTGTTATGGCACACCCAGCATAGCAAAACAGTGGGTCCAGTGGCACTAGACATCCATGTTTTTCTCACTAGTACAAGCAGATGCACAAAGCATACCTGAAAAAGTATCTATAGAAATGTGTACATATTTCGAACGACCAAAGGATGAGACATATGTAACATCAGTCTGCTAAATGGCATTAGCTATGAGCCTGTGAGGGTTAACTCCAAGGGAGCGTAAATTTGTAATTAGGCCTTGACATTTTAGCCAAGAGCAAACTATGTCTTTTATTCGTCCGAGTGTCGGATAAAACATTTATTTTAAAGTAGCAGTATTCTAATGGAAGAAAATATGTGAAGCCCTGGCAGACTGGAAACGGACTGTAGCTACAGTATGAGTCCGCAACTTCCTTCTGTTATGGGATCTGGTAAAGTCGTACGGGAGCATATATGAGTAACAGATAGTGGGTGTCTGCAATGCTGTAATGCAGTTTGCAATGATACAAACAATTCAAAGAGCTACTGTTGCGAGATTTTTTCAAAAAAGGTGAAGGGGATGGTCCCGACTACTTACTCAGAATCACAAATCAAATTTAGAGGTTCCTCCTTAAAAAGCTCTAAGGCATGTAAGGCTGCATTAAGTTCTATTAATTGGGTTGAACCTTCAATAATTTTAACAGAATGATGCTAATTGTTATCTTCACATCAGACTACTACAGCTTTGTGAGACTTTCTTAAACTATCTACAAAAACTGTGCAAGCGTGTAGGATGAGACCAAATACAAGTATGTCCTGTAGCTTGACATCAAAGACATGCAGATTCTACATCAATTTACATCCAGGCATGCCAAAAGCTATGCTATTAAGAAAATCACCTAATGTAATTTAAAAGGACATAGATTGCAAATAATAAAAAAAAGATCAAAATTAGATTTCACAAAGGGTACATATATGACAAAAGGATCATGACTCATTAAGACTTAAATTAATTCCCTGCATTTTTTGATCAGTAACAATCAGTATATCAGTCTGTTAGCATTGTCAACATACTGTCCCACAATAGCCACAGGTTGGTTTTGTGTTGTAACTATAAGTAGACAAATACGCAAGTCCAATCGAATGCAGTTAGCTTGTAAGGTTGTCATAAATTTGTTCATCAAAATCTCTAACTGCATTTTGGCTTTCATATTTATTGGATATTGTTTTTCCTTACCAGATTGAAGTCCTATTTAAGTATTATCAGTGTAGTGTTGGCTTTACCGATACTTCGGCTGCGGGTACTAGTGGAAATACAGCATCTAAAATTTCCTTGGAGATTTCTCACTTGCAGCAAGCAGATCTGCACCATCCAAACATCTTCTTATGGGACATGCAACTGAATGGAATTCTCAGAAAACATGAATTGAGTTTACAATTTACTTAACAAATCTTGACCCAAGAAAGGTATAGGACTTTCTGGCAAATACGAGAATTCATCTGTTAAAACTTTGTTCCAAATTTGGCATTCCATTGGTTTCAAAAAATGGCCTTCTTTTTCCACAATTTCAAAAACTATCACGGTGAATTTAATAAGAAGTTTCTTACAATTAGTTACCACAGAAAAAGTCTATATAAAAAAGGTTTTGGTTTAATTTCCCAGCTTCATTAGAACTACGGATCTGCTGGAGATGCCTTTAAATTTCACCCTCAGACTGCTTCATTCAGAATTACACCACCGCTGCGGTGTCGGGGTGGGGAGAACCCCCCCTTTCGTCGCTTTAGAATCTTCTCGCTGAAGTTTAGATACAAGCAAGGCCACACAAGTGGCACAATCGCTGGTGCTAAGTGGGAGCTGCCTGGCCTTGGCAAAACTTCTCAGTTACAATGAGCTGAGTTTATCTTGAAGCTTGACACAGGCTTTAAATTTATGTTCAAGCTGTACAGCGCAGACCCGGGATATTTTGCTTATTTATTTATTTATTTATTTTAAATATTCCCATTTAATTCCAAACATAATACACTTTATATGCAATTCCAATTAGCTCAGCAGTAGCTACATTCTTTAGCCCTATTTACTTTTTGTAATTTCTTAAAGATGTTAATAAACAGCATATTAACTATTAATTTATTAATTTATTTCTCTTAGATCTAAATCAGTTCATATTTTAGCAACTTTTAAATACAACTTTTTATTTCTTATACTTCTAACTAGCACATAAATTTCATACGAATCAAAGTTTAACAAGCCTTTTTTTTTTTTTTTGACTTACAGTACTATACTTCATCTCATTTTTTTCCAAAGTTCTGTAGAACAACGTTAATTGCAATATAGCGCTAAACCCCAGAATTCCACATTCAAACTACATTTTTCTTTTATCAGAGTATTTCCCAAAAAGTTATTCTAATAAGTAAGGATGCATCCTAAAGGGGATCAAGGTTGTATTTTAGTAGCGGAACCGGTTCCCATTTTGTAATTATCTCCGCAAACAAAATTATTTTGGTACCAAATATATATATATATATATATACAAACTAAAATACTGAGCTCAGACATGAGAACCAAACACTGAGTTCAAATATGCAGATGGATCACAGTTACACTTATTCAAGACAATATCTCAATTTTAGCATTGCACCTTTGGACTGCTTGCAGCTCAGCAAGGAGGAGATTGTCGCTGGATCTCCCTGACAAAACAGGTCAGTGCGCGCTGGAGCCCAAGCGGCACCTGCCCCCCCCCCGCTGCCCTAGCAAGCTGAACTGGGCAAGGCTTTTATATGCGTCTCATCTGAAGTGCTACAACTGTTATCCCAAAACAGGATTCTTTACCCGGTGTGCATACAAAAGAGCCAAATTTAGTACACCGAGATGAGACACAGCCTATCACAGAGTTGCGCAAGTCTGGATGTTGGAATAAACTAGCATGGTAGAAAGAAAAGTAACAACTGTTACACACAAAATCTTATCATCACATTCACACAGTAAAAAACTGAATTACTCACCTTCTTGTGTATAATCACAAAATGCATATTTTGAGTCAACAGATTCTCATGATTCTGTGAACTTGCTATATTATACAACAGGCAAAGACTTATTAAACTGTAATATGCTTAAACAGATACCTACAAAGAAAACAGGTTAATAAGGAAAGCATCTTGCAGACCCGAGTAAACCCCCTATGACTCGTGTGCCATCAGCCAATTCTTCCCCAGCCTGTTGCAAAACTGCCCAAAACAATCTAACGATCTTCTGTAGAGTTTTACCCCTGTCCTGCTCTTCTCGCCTTAAAAACAACACTACTTGCAACAAAATGTTATACTTCAAGGTTCTATTCTCCGGCCACTTTTCCCATACATCTAACTTACACAGCAACCACCACTGATTATAATAATTCACAAGATCTTCCTTCCTCGTATTTCCAAGTGCTTTCTTATGTTCTAAAACACCTCCCCAAATGTAATTTAGCATTTGACGGGTGGGCTCACCATGGAGACCCGAGTCACTAACTGTGGCCCGTAATTGCGACAGCAGCTTCCAATCTAGGGCAGTGATGGTGGCGTTCAGGCCACCAGCAGTGGGAGAATATATTACTGGAAAGGCAATGGCCAGGGCCTCAGCCGCCTCTTTGTCCCCTGACATCCAGGCTTGATTAGAAACCTCTTGCCACAACTTCTGCTGCTCGTTCGCCACCCGCTCTGCACCTCCCCTCGTATCAGTGTCTTTAGAGTCTATAGGCGCACGAGCCTTCCCCTCCCCTTCGGGGGGAGATGACCAGTGCTCCTCGTTCGGTTGACCGGGAGACAGCATAGGAGGCGCAGAAGGAATTGAACTGGCCTATGAACCCGACGGCAGGAAAACAACATTAGTGGCAGGGGGCAACGGGCATGACGAGGCAAAAGCCGAACCCTCTCCAGTGGCTGCATTAGTGGCCGATGGGGAAGCTAGGGCTGCCGAGGCGGCATGGGTGGCCTTCTGCTCTGCATGATATTGTTTTAAGGCATTTGTTACCACCCGCCAGGGCCGTCCCAACTTCCTAGCTGCCTTTTCCTCCTTGATAGCTGTATTCCACAATTTTTCTCCAAAGCGACACCACTCCTCTACATCAAAAACCTCATTAGGATCCTTAAAACAACCCTTGGCTACTCCATACGTGAGCAACCCTGCTAACTCCTTGTCTAAATCAATATCCTTAAGCTGACGCTTCTGTAAGAAGCACTTAAATAAATCATAAGCCGCTTGTCTATCCATACCTTGTTTCTTCAGCGCGCTGTTGCAGCCCTTGCAAGACGTCGGCGGCCTTTAGCGGCGGAACCCTACTTTAAGGTCGTTCCGGGCATGGAGTCCAGCTCTTTTGCCTTCTCGTGCTGCTTCGAGACCGCTATCCCCTACTCGCTGGACCGTGCTAGACTGTGGCTGCAGGGCTTCCTTTTTGTCCCTGTTCGGGCGCCATTTGTCGCATTTGTCACAGCGAGGGAAGGCGCAAACACTTAATATAAGTATCAGCAAACTTCAACTTTATTACAGAGCAGTTCACTTTTATACATGTTCCAATAATTATGCCTACTAGTCATAACCTGATCGGCTAAAATCTAGGGATTACATTAACCTAATTCGTCTAGCAACAGATATTCAGTATAATCAGTAACTGGCTTATGCATATTACAAAGCGCAAGCTCATTATTGGTTACAACTTAACTGCCAGCTCCACCCTTAGATCCGCATTCTTCTCGTTACTACATCTGCTTTTCCCAACGAACTTCTAACAGCAAGGCTTTTGTTTGTTACACACTAAATGTCAAGGTTCTTATAACTTTGTCAAGTCAGCGTCTTGCTTGCAGTTCACATGAGCTGAGTTCGCTGCTTATCTAACTCTTGTTCTGCTAACTGTATTAGATTTACATGACCCCTACTATCTTACCATCCCTCCACAATTCCCCCTTTTTTGTTTTTGCGCAAACCAAGTGCACAATTAACAATATAGTAACAATCACAGACAGTATTATTAATCCATGTAAAAGTAGATTTCTCAGCTATCTTAATTCCCACAAAAATCCATATGTGCAGATTGAGGCCTGAAAACTAAGTTTTTGGGTCTAATCATTTTATACTATTAGATAATGTTAACCATTATATCTTACAGTGCTAATTCTTAAATTATGCACTTGTTTTTCAGGGCACTGGCTAAATCCTAAATCAGGCCTTGTACATTATCTGAGACCGTTCTTTTGGAAGTGTTGTTTTACTTGATTTTGCTCATAAGCATTATAATTCCGTTTCAATGGTATTACATATATTTAGCACTCTGATAACATAAAATACAGGTTCAGATATCAGTTAAGGAGATTATTTGAATACAATAACATAAGAATAATGAGGATCCACAACGTGCATGTAGTCACTCACAAGAAACAAAACTAGAGGCCTCTCACTTCAGGGTACTCACAATAAACAATTACCTGCCTAAATTAGGCAAGGGCTCATTCAAGGCAAGGACTCTAGTTCACAGACCCGCAGCTCCGAGAAGATCACTCAAGGGGCATCTTCGGCGGGAACCCCGTTTTCTAGTCTAGTCAGATGTGGCTGTGGGCATTACAACATAGCTCTGGGCACGTCTTGTTGAGGACCCTGTCAATTGACCGAGGGTCCCACCCCTTCTGTCCCACCAGCTGGTAGAGGTGAAGTCACCCTGCCCCGAGACCAGGGAGGATGTGACTGATAACACCTGGGTACCACTCTAAGTGTGCACCTGGGGACAGGTAATAAAGAGCCATCAACGGCCCCATTGAAGGCTCTAAATCTTAGGGGAATGTGCAACTGCCACACAATCCACCTTGCGACCACAGTCATGATCTGACAGGCTACTTTGGAGTGGTGGTGCAGTCACCTCTTGCCTCCAAAGTCAAAAGGGGGCATTCTGTTGGTGAGTTTAAATGTCCATTGTGGATCACCATACCCTATGTGCCATTTTCCTGTTATAAATTATCATTACAAACCAACTTACAATGAAATAGAATAATACAAATTACAACAATTAAGGAAAACAAATGCACTGAAAGTTTTTTCACCAGTTCATTCCTAATCCAAATAATTTAAAACTGTATCATTCTCATATGATAGTGCCTCTAATTTACAGGGGGTCCAGTACAAATTCGAAACATCTTCTGTGGTTATTTTAGATACCTTGCATATTAAGACCCAGAATGGAAACAAAATCTAAATTACTCTGAACCACTCCTCCATTCCTCATCACTGATAAAACAGGTGAAACTTCCCTGACAAACAATTGTCAATTAAATTTCTTATAAATACATACAGGAGGGATCTCAACAAAATACTGCTGCATTTGATTAAGTTTAATCCAATCCTTGTTTTCCAGCAATTGACCTTCTGGTGGTATCCATGCACCATCTACCCAATGCATGTCATTGTTACTGCACTGTTGCAAGAGATAATACCCGAATAGGCTAAGAAAGTGTTAACTGGAGTGAGGGGCCTGCTGCTGTCATAACAGTACTTGCATTTTGTTGTAACTTCTTTAGCTGCCCCAAGGTAACCTCATTGGCCTCTTGCCTTGGTCTCTTCTGTTTCTTCGTTGCCGTCTGCTGCAGGGACAGACATTGCATCTCTGGCATTGGGTTCTTGCACTGGTTTTCCAGCTCATAGTGAGGTTTAACGTATTTCACAGGAAGTCAGTTTGGTCCTGTCGGAATAAGAACACACACGTGTCCCCTTCCCCCTTTTTGTACTAATAACGTTTGTTTCAGTGTGGAATGCACTTGTTCAATAATAGCTTATTCAGTGGCAGAATGTGGAATACCTGTGACATGCGAAACATCCCATTGCTATAAAAAATATTACGCGGATCTAGCAGTTTAGCCAGGACCGTTGCCAGTTTTAATTTGTTATGGCACACCCAGCATAGCAAAACAGTGGGTCCAGTGGCACTAGACATCCATGTTTTTCTCACTAGTACAAGCAGATGCACAAAGCATACCTGAAAAAGTATCTATAGAAATGTGTACATATTTCGAACGACCAAAGGATGAGACATATGTAACATCAGTCTGCTAAATGGCATTAGCTATGAGCCTGTGAGGGTTAACTCCAAGGGAGCGTAAATTTGTAATTAGGCCTTGACATTTTAGCCAAGAGCAAACTATGTCTTTTATTCGTCCGAGTGTCGGATAAAACATTTATTTTAAAGTAGCAGTATTCTAATGGAAGAAAATATGTGAAGCCCTGGCAGACTGGAAACGGACTGTAGCTACAGTATGAGTCCGCAACTTCCTTCTGTTATGGGATCTGGTAAAGTCGTACGGGAGCATATATGAGTAACAGATAGTGGGTGTCTGCAATGCTGTAATGCAGTTTGCAATGATACAAACAATTCAAAGAGCTACTGTTGCGAGATTTTTTCAAAAAAGGTGAAGGGGATGGTCCCGACTACTTACTCAGAATCACAAATCAAATTTAGAGGTTCCTCCTTAAAAAGCTCTAAGGCATGTAAGGCTGCATTAAGTTCTATTAATTGGGTTGAACCTTCAATAATTTTAACAGAATGATGCTAATTGTTATCTTCACATCAGACTACTACAGCTTTGTGAGACTTTCTTAAACTATCTACAAAAACTGTGCAAGCGTGTAGGATGAGACCAAATACAAGTATGTCCTGTAGCTTGACATCAAAGACATGCAGATTCTACATCAATTTACATCCAGGCATGCCAAAAGCTATGCTATTAAGAAAATCACCTAATGTAATTTAAAAGGACATAGATTGCAAATAATAAAAAAAAGATCAAAATTAGATTTCACAAAGGGTACATATATGACAAAAGGATCATGACTCATTAAGACTTAAATTAATTCCCTGCATTTTTTGATCAGTAACAATCAGTATATCAGTCTGTTAGCATTGTCAACATACTGTCCCACAATAGCCACAGGTTGGTTTTGTGTTGTAACTATAAGTAGACAAATACGCAAGTCCAATCGAATGCAGTTAGCTTGTAAGGTTGTCATAAATTTGTTCATCAAAATCTCTAACTGCATTTTGGCTTTCATATTTATTGGATATTGTTTTTCCTTACCAGATTGAAGTCCTATTTAAGTATTATCAGTGTAGTGTTGGCTTTACCGATACTTCGGCTGCGGGTACTAGTGGAAATACAGCATCTAAAATTTCCTTGGAGATTTCTCACTTGCAGCAAGCAGATCTGCACCATCCAAACATCTTCTTATGGGACATGCAACTGAATGGAATTCTCAGAAAACATGAATTGAGTTTACAATTTACTTAACAAATCTTGACCCAAGAAAGGTATAGGACTTTCTGGCAAATACGAGAATTCATCTGTTAAAACTTTGTTCCAAATTTGGCATTCCATTGGTTTCAAAAAATGGCCTTCTTTTTCCACAATTTCAAAAACTATCACGGTGAATTTAATAAGAAGTTTCTTACAATTAGTTACCACAGAAAAAGTCTATATAAAAAAGGTTTTGGTTTAATTTCCCAGCTTCATTAGAACTACGGATCTGCTGGAGATGCCTTTAAATTTCACCCTCAGACTGCTTCATTCAGAATTACACCACCGCTGCAGTGTCGGGGTGGGGAGAACCCCCCCTTTCGTCGCTTTAGAATCTTCTCGCTGAAGTTTAGATACAAGCAAGGCCACACAAGTGGCACAATCGCTGGTGCTAAGTGGGAGCTGCCTGGCCTTGGCAAAACTTCTCAGTTACAATGAGCTGAGTTTATCTTGAAGCTTGACACAGGCTTTAAATTTATGTTCAAGCTGTACAGCGCAGACCCGGGATATTTTGCTTATTTATTTATTTATTTATTTTAAATATTCCCATTTAATTCCAAACATAATACACTTTATATGCAATTCCAATTAGCTCAGCAGTAGCTACATTCTTTAGCCCTATTTACTTTTTGTAATTTCTTAAAGATGTTAATAAACAGCATATTAACTATTAATTTATTAATTTATTTCTCTTAGATCTAAATCAGTTCATATTTTAGCAACTTTTAAATACAACTTTTTATTTCTTATACTTCTAACTAGCACATAAATTTCATACGAATCAAAGTTTAACAAGCCTTTTTTTTTTTTTTGACTTACAGTACTATACTTCATCTCATTTTTTTCCAAAGTTCTGTAGAACAACGTTAATTGCAATATAGCGCTAAACCCCAGAATTCCACATTCAAACTACATTTTTCTTTTATCAGAGTATTTCCCAAAAAGTTATTCTAATAAGTAAGGATGCATCCTAAAGGGGATCAAGGTTGTATTTTAGTAGCGGAACCGGTTCCCATTTTGTAATTATCTCCGCAAACAAAATTATTTTGGTACCAAATATATATATATATATATACAAACTAAAATACTGAGCTCAGACATGAGAACCAAACACTGAGTTCAAATATGCAGATGGATCACAGTTACACTTATTCAAGACAATATCTCAATTTTAGCATTGCACCTTTGGACTGCTTGCAGCTCAGCAAGGAGGAGATTGTCGCTGGATCTCCCTGACAAAACAGGTCAGTGCGCGCTGGAGCCCAAGCGGCACCTGCCCCCCCCCCGCTGCCCTAGCAAGCTGAACTGGGCAAGGCTTTTATATGCGTCTCATCTGAAGTGCTACAACTGTTATCCCAAAACAGGATTCTTTACCCGGTGTGCATACAAAAGAGCCAAATTTAGTACACCGAGATGAGACACAGCCTATCACAGAGTTGCGCAAGTCTGGATGTTGGAATAAACTAGCATGGTAGAAAGAAAAGTAACAACTGTTACACACAAAATCTTATCATCACATTCACACAGTAAAAAACTGAATTACTCACCTTCTTGTGTATAATCACAAAATGCATATTTTGAGTCAACAGATTCTCATGATTCTGTGAACTTGCTATATTATACAACAGGCAAAGACTTATTAAACTGTAATATGCTTAAACAGATACCTACAAAGAAAACAGGTTAATAAGGAAAGCATCCTGCAGACCCGAGTAAACCCCCTATGACTCGTGTGCCATCAGCCAATTCTTCCCCAGCCTGTTGCAAAACTGCCCAAAACAATCTAACGATCTTCTGTAGAGTTTTACCCCTGTCCTGCTCTTCTCGCCTTAAAAACAACACTACTTGCAACAAAATGTTATACTTCAAGGTTCTATTCTCCGGCCACTTTTCCCATACATCTAACTTACACAGCAACCACCACTGATTATAATAATTCACAAGATCTTCCTTCCTCGTATTTCCAAGTGCTTTCTTATGTTCTAAAACACCTCCCCAAATGTAATTTAGCATTTGACGGGTGGGCTCACCATGGAGACCCGAGTCACTAACTGTGGCCCGTAATTGCGACAGCAGCTTCCAATCTAGGGCAGTGATGGTGGCGTTCAGGCCACCAGCAGTGGGAGAATATATTACTGGAAAGGCAATGGCCAGGGCCTCAGCCGCCTCTTTGTCCCCTGACATCCAGGCTTGATTAGAAACCTCTTGCCACAACTTCTGCTGCTCGTTCGCCACCCGCTCTGCACCTCCCCTCGTATCAGTGTCTTTAGAGTCTATAGGCGCATGAGCCTTCCCCTCCCCTTCGGGGGGACATGACCAGTGCTCCTCGTTCGGTTGACCGGGAGACAGCATAGGAGGCGCAGAAGGAATTGAACTGGCCTATGAACCCGACGGCAGGAAAACAACATTAGTGGCAGGGGGCAACGGGCATGACGAGGCAAAAGCCGAACCCTCTCCAGTGGCTGCATTAGTGGCCGATGGGGAAGCTAGGGCTGCCGAGGCGGCATGGGTGGCCTTCTGCTCTGCATGATATTGTTTTAAGGCATTTGTTACCACCCGCCAGGGCCGTCCCAACTTCCTAGCTGCCTTTTCCTCCTTGATAGCTGTATTCCACAATTTTTCTCCAAAGCGACACCACTCCTCTACATCAAAAACCTCATTAGGATCCTTAAAACAACCCTTGGCTACTCCATACGTGAGCAACCCTGCTAACTCCTTGTCTAAATCAATATCCTTAAGCTGACGCTTCTGTAAGAAGCACTTAAATAAATCATAAGCCGCTTGTCTATCCATACCTTGTTTCTTCAGCGCGCTGTTGCAGCCCTTGCAAGACGTCGGCGGCCTTTAGCGGCGGAACCCTTCTTTAAGGTCGTTCCGGGCACGGAGTCCAGCTCTTTTGCCTTCTCGTGCTGCTTCGAGACCGCTATCCCCTACTCGCTGGACCGTGCTAGACCGTGGCTGCAGGGCTTCCTTTTTGTCCCTGTTCGGGCGCCATTTGTCGCATTTGTCACAGCGAGGGAAGACGCAAACACTTAATATAAGTATCAGCAAACTTCAACTTTATTACAGAGCAGTTCACTTTTATACATGTTCCAATAATTATGCCTACTAGTCATAACCTGATCGGCTAAAATCTAGGGATTACATTAACCTAATTCGTCTAGCAACAGATATTCAGTATAATCAGTAACTGGCTTATGCATATTACAAACCGCAAGCTCATTATTGGTTACAACTTAACTGCCAGCTCCACCCTTAGATCCGCATTCTTCTCGTTACTACATCTGCTTTTCCCAACGAACTTCTAACAGCAAGGCTTTTGTTTGTTACACACTAAATGTCAAGGTTCTTATAACTTTGTCAAGTCAGCGTCTTGCTTGCAGTTCACATGAGCTGAGTTCGCTGCTTATCTAACTCTTGTTCTGCTAACTGTATTAGATTTACATGACCCCTACTATCTTACCATCCCTCCACACCCTGCCTTGCCCTGCCTTGCCTTGCCTGCCTTGCCTTGCCTTGCCTTGCCCTGCCTCGCCCTGTCTTGCTTTGCCCTACCTTGCCTTGCCCTGCCTCGCCCTGCCTTTCCTTTTCCCACCTTGCGTGCCTTGCCCTGCCCTCCCCTGCCTTGCCGTGCCTTAACTTGTCCTGCCTTGCCCTGCCTTGCTTTGCCTTGCCTTACCCTGCCTTGCCTTGCTTTGCCTTCTTGTACCTTGCCTTGACCTGCCTTGCCTTCCCTTGCCCTGCCTTGCCTTACCCTGCCTTGCCTTGCCCTGCCTTTCCTTGCCTTGCCCTACCTTGGTTTGACCTTGCCTTGCAAGGGTTCCTTGCCCTACCCTGCTTTGACCTGCCTTGCATTGCTGTAGCTTGCCTTGCCCTTCCTTACCTTGCCTTGCCCTACCTTGGTTTGACCTTGCCTTGCAAGGGTTCCTTGCCCTACCCTGCTTTGACCTGCCTTGCATTGCCGTAGCTTGCCTTGTCCTTCCTTACCCTGACTTGCCCTGCCTTGCCTTTCTTTGCCCTGCCTTGCCTTTCTTTGCCCTGCCTTGCCCTGTTCAGCCCTGCCCTGCCCTGTTCTGCCTTGCCCTGCCTTCCCTTGCCCTGCCCTACCCAGCCTTACCCTGCCCTGCCTTGAGCTACCGTGCCCTGTCTTGCCTTACCTCGCCTTTCCTTGCCCTGCCTTGCCTTGCCCTTCCTTACCTTGCACTGCCCTGCCTTGCCTTGCCTTGCCTTGCTTTGCTTTGCCCTGCCCTGCCTTGCCCTGCCCTGACTTGCCTTGTCCTGCATTGCCTTTTCCTGCCTTTCCTTGCCCTTCCTTGTAATGTGCTGCCCTTCCCTGCATTGCCTTGCCTTGCCCTGCCTTGCTTTGCCTGGCAGGGAAAGGAAAGGAAAGGAAAGGGAAGGAAAGGGAAGGAAAGGGAAGGACAACAAAATAAAAAATTCAAAGCAAAACAACACTTGTATTCATTGTGTTATTTGTCCTTGAAATGGATTTTGGAACTGAAACCCCCCAGTCCTTTCAGGCAAACAGTGTCTTTGTTAATTGACTGACTGTGAGGAAAGAGAAGAGGAGAGGAGAGGAGAGGAGAGGAGAGGAGAGGAGAGGAGAGGAGAGGAGAGGAGAGGAGAGGAGAGGAGAGGAGAGGAGTTCTGTTAGGCCTGGAGTTCTGCGTGACAAGCCCTGAGTGAAGCCTGAGGGCTCCATACCTGATACCACAGGCAGTATGGCTACTGGAAGTAAGGCTCCCCTGGCAAAAAATCTGCACTGTAATTTTGCAAAAGAGGGACACTCTTAGGTTGCTCACTCCCCTATTTTGTAGGTACAGGGACTGATTCGGGGCCAGCACCCCAAAGGCTTCCTCCAAAGGGTGCTGGGCGCAGGGGGGGCAGGCGGGGCTGCACATGTGTGGCTCCTTCACCCCTATGTCACAATACCAGCACCCGGCAACGCAGCAGTCACGAGGCCCCGCGCAGGATCCAAAGGAGCGGCCTCCGGTGCCCACTGCCAGAGCTCAAAAAAATTAACATAAAATAAAGTAAATTAATAAATAAACCACAAAATAAAATAAAGTAAAATCAAACCAAAGCAACCCTTGTATTCATTGCGTTATGTGTCTGTATGGGAATGTAGCGGATGATTTGGCGAGGAGGTTAGTTAAGTTTAAATACACTCAAGTGACTTGCACCTGTCTGTAGAAAAAGTACATACATCACACTAATTGTTTTACTGACCTTGTGCGCTTAACAAGTAGAACGTCTGTGTTAGATAACATAGGCCTGTGAGAAGCTCTAGGCACCTTATCACTATGTCTGAGATTCTTGCTTTGTTGTGAGAAAGAGCGGGAGGCTGTGCCTGCCTGAAACCTTGAAATACAGGCGAGCTCAGCAGGCACAGTGATCTTCCAGTAGGGCTGAACTTACCAGCGCCTGCGTCCCCGCTTGTGTCACCTCTGCCTGGGAGCTTAGGTGCGACTTCGGAGATCCCCCAGTAGAGAGGTAACTAAAATACAACTTGCTCTTTGCAATGCCTTTGTGGCCTCTGGCTCTTCTTGCGATACGCCTGTGTATGTGTACACATTTGGCGTTAGTCGGAAGTCACTAGAAGCAGCCATGCTGGGGTTTGCAAAAACACCGGGGACAGGGGAGGCCTCGAGGGTGACTCCCCAAACTCCAGGATGGCTCGGTACGGAGCGCTGGGCCCCCGTGGCTGCTCTCCTGTCTGAACTGGCTCCGCCGGAGGCATGGCCTCAGATTGATGATGGGGCGGTGGTTATCCCCCGGGTAATTCAGACAGCTATGCTAAGGTTTCCATGGAGAGCGGCATCGACTTCTTCTCGCAAATTAGCGGGGAGATTGGGATGGTTATTCGTTACTGGTCTTAGAGCTCTTGATCGTGAAGTTGTTGCATTGCAGAGTAAAGTAAGAGGATTGGAAAAGCAGGTTGGGATTTTACGGGATGCAAAGGTGATCGCACAAGAAGTAATTACTGTCCAAGCAGAGCGGTGCTATGAGCTGCAAGATAACGTAGAGCGGTTGCTAGTGTGTATTGCTAAGGAACAAAGGGAAAAATATGCAAAAAGTGAGTTTCTTTGTTCTCAGGTTTGTGCTCTTACCACAAAACGCTCTTGGAATCCCAAGGAATGGGATGGAAATATTTGGAGTGAATCCTCAGACTCCAATAGTGAGTCTGAATTTGATCCTGACTTAAACAGCAGGGAGGTGGTGGGAGCACAACCCCCCATACACATGATGCAGCAGCACGAACAAGCAGATGAGGGAGGGCAAATCGCGCGTACTCACTCTCCAAAGGAGTTAACGGCATTTTCAGAGATCTCTCAGCAGACATGTCCCCATTGTCCCCCTTGACCCCGTTGTCCCCAATATCCCCATTGTCCCCATTATCCCAAATATCCCCATTGCCCCCATTGCTGCCATTGCCCCCAGTGTCCCCATTGCCCCCATTGCTGCCATTGCCCCCAGTGTCCCCATTGCCCCCATTGCCCCCATTGTCCCCCTTGACCCCATTGCCCCCAATATCCCCAATGTCCCCATTGCCCACCTTGACCCCATTGTCCCCAATATCCCCATTGTCCCCATTATCCCAAATATCCCCATTGCCCCCATTGCTGCCATTGCCCCCAGTGTCCCCATTGCCCCCATTGCCCCCATTGCCCCCAATGTCCCCATTAACCCCATTGCTCCCATTGCCCCTCTTGACCCCATTGTCCCCAATATCCCCATTGTCCCCATTATCCCAAATATCCCCATTGCCCCCATTGCTGCCATTGCCCCCAGTGTCCCCATTGCCCCATTGCCCCCATTGCCCCCATTGTCCCTCTTGACCCCATTGCCCCCAATATCCCCAATGTCCCCATTGCCCACCTTGACCCCATTGTCCCCAATATCCCCATTGCCCCCATCGCCCCCAATATCCCCATTGCCCCCATTGCCCCCATCGCCCCCAATATCCCCATTGCCCCCATTGCCCCCATCGCCCCCATTGCCCCCAATATCCCCATTACCCCCATTGCCCCCATCGCCCCCATTGCCCCCAATATCCCCATTGCCCCCATTGCCCCCATTGCCCCTATCACCCCCAATATCCCCATTGCCCCGATTACCCCCATCGCCCCCATCGCCCCCAATATCCCCATTGCCCCCATGGCCCCCACTGTCCCCACGTCCCCTCACCTCCTTCTCCGATGTCCCCCCAGCCAGTGGCCACGCAGGGGGTCCCAGGTGGGAAGCGCAGGCTGGGGGCGGGGAGGCAGACGGGCAGGACGGCGGCCGAGAAGGGGACGGGCCGGGCCAGCTGGGCCAGCGCGATGTCCCCGCTCGTGGCCTCGCCCGCGTAGGCCGGGTAGGGCAGGACCTGCCCCAGGGGGACGGACACCCCCGCCCCGGCCGGGCCCGACAGCTCCGGGGCCCCCAGGAGAACCGAGTACGAGCCGGGGTCACGGTCCCTGCGGGGACGTTGGGGGGACATGGGGATGTTGGGGACATTGGGGACATTGGGGTCACCAGGGGTCACTGGGGGTCACAGTCCTTGCGGGGACATTGGGGGGACATGGGGGATATGGGGACATTGGGGGCATGGGGGACATTGGGGACATTGGAGGCATTGGGGGCATTTGGGGAACATTGGGGTCACCAGGGGTCACTGGGGGTCACGGTCCCTGCAGGGACGTTGAGGGGACATGGGGGATGTGGCGATGTTGGGGGCATGGGGGACATTGGGGGCATCAGGGGGACATGGGGATGTTGGGGACATGGGGACGTTGGGGGCATGGGGGACATTGGGGACATGGGGACATGGGGACATTGGGGTTACCAGGGGTCAGTGGGGGTCGCAGTCCCTGTGGGGACATTGGGGACGTTGGGGGGACATGGGGACTTTGGGGTCATCAGGGGGTCATGGGGACCTTGAGGACATGGGGGACATTGGGGACATTGGGGTCACCAGGGGTCACCGGGGGTCGCGGTAACTGGGGGGACATTTGGGTCATGGGGTCACAGGGTCACCCCCAGTTCCAGCCCCATTACTGGTCCCAGTTCCCCCCAGTCCTCCCAGTTCCCCCCAGTTCCCCCCAGTCCCCCCAGCCCCACAACTGGTCCCAGTCCTCCCTCCAGCCCCACAACTGGTCCCACCCCCGTGATCTCCTGTCTGACATGTCACCCCAGCCCCACCACTGGTCCCAGTCCCCCCGGTTCTCCCAGTCCCCCCAGTTCTCATGTCTGGAAGCAGTGGGCGGCCGTGAGCAGCCAATCGGGCGCCACCAGGGAGGCGCCGCAGGCGTGGCGGCCGCGGCGCCGCAGGGACCCCTGCCAGGGCCACTGCCCCTCCCCCGCGTCCTCGCCGCCCACGTTGCGCGACAGGCCCAGCAGGGGACGCCCACAGCCTGGGGACAGGGGGGACAGTGGGGACAATGGGGACAATGGGGTAACGGGGTGATGGGACAATGGAGATAATGGGAACAGTGGGGATGGTGGGGACAATGGGGGTAATGGGGACAATGGGATAATGGGGATAATGGGATAATGGGATAATGGGATAATGGGGATAAGGGGGATAATGGGACAATGGGGACAATGGGATAATGGGGTGATGGGGACAATGGGATAATGGGATAATGGGGATAATGGGGATAATGGGAAAATGGGGATAATGGGGACAATGGGATAATAGAGTGATGGGGACAATGGGACAATGGGGACAATGAGGATAATGGGGTAATGGGGACAATGGGATAATGGGGGTAATGGGGTAATGGGGACAATGGGGACAATGGGGACAATGGGGATAATGTGGACAATGGGATAGTGGGGATAATGGGACAATGAGGTTGATGGGACAATGGGACAATGGGGACATGGGGCTCCCCCCGGGTCCCCCCACACTCACTGATCTTCGACCTCGTCAGCTGCCCCGGGGAACCTGCAGGGGGCACCAGGGGGTCAGGGGGACCCAGGTGTCCTGGCCCCACATCTCCCCCCCATTACCCCCCCAGGGGACCCAGGCGTCTGGGCCCCACATCTCCCCCCCATTACCCCCCACCAAGGGACCCAGGCGTCTGGGCCCCACACACCTGTGTCGCAGCCGTGGGTCGCATGCTGTGGGGCAGCCAGCCACAGCAGCAGCAGCAGGAGGGGGTCGGGGGTCCCCATGGCAGCCCAGCCCCCCAACCCCCGCCCCATGGCGACGCCGCTTTAAATGGGGCCCATGGGGCGGGGCCAGGCGGGGCCGCTCACCCAACGGGTTCGCCCACGCGCCGTGGGGCAGGGGTGGGGCCCGGACGCCTGGGTCCCTCACCCCACGTCACCCCCGCGTGTGGGGCCCAGACACCCGAGTCCCCTGGATTTGGGGTCACTTATTGGCAGATGTGGGGCCCGGACGCCTGGGTCCCCTGGATTTGGAGTCACTTATGGGGCAGATGTGGGGCCCAGACGCCTGGGTCCCCTCACCCCACATCACCCCCATATGTGGGGCCCGGACGCCTGGGTCCCTTGTGGTTTGGAGTTCACTTATGGGGTAGATATGGGGCCCGGACGCCTGGGTCCCTCAATTGACACCACCCCCCCCATATATGGGGCCCGGACGCCTGGGTCCCTTCCCCTCCCCCAACACACAAACACCCCCCGACCCACAAATTGCCCCAAATCACCCCAAAAAACGGCCCCTGTGGGGCACCCACCCCCCCAAACCCCCAAATCCCCACTTATGGGTCCCCCAGGACCCCAAAAACCCCAAATCCGCCACCCCCAGGACCCTCCAATATCCCCCAGAAACCCCGAAATGCCCCAAAATGCCCCAAAATGCCCCAAAATGCCTCAAAACCCACTTTGACCTCCCCAAGATGGCGGCGGGGGCGGGTTGACCTCCTCAAAATGGCGCCCGGAGTGAGCGGGGTTTTGACCTCCCCAACATGGCGGCGGGCGGGGGGGGCGTGGACTCCACCCCATTGGCTGCAGCCGCCGCGGGGGCTGCTGGGATCGTGGGGACCCGGAAGGAGGCAGCGGCGCCATCATGGTGAGCCTGGAAAAAAAAAAACAAACCCAAAAAACCCCGATTTTTCCCCCAAAATCCCACCCGGGGACCCTCCCCCACCCCAGGGAAACCCCTCGCGTTGGGGGAAGCCCCGAGTTTGCGCGGGAAACCTGCAATTTGCGCGGGAAAAGCGGCTCCTCCTCCGCCCCGCCACGCACCCCCTCGCCACGCCCCTTTTTTCCTTTTAAGGGAAACCACGCCCCCGCCTTGGCCACGCCCCCAGGACCCCCCCGGCATGTGACCCCTGACCCCCATGTGACCCCAGACCCCCCCATGTGAACCCTGACCCCCATGTGACCCGCCCCATGACCCCGTGTGACCCCAGACCACATGACCCCAGACTCCCATATGACCCCGTGACCCCCATGACCCCGGGACCCCCCGTGACCCCTGACCCCCATGTGATCCCCCTATGACCCCACATGACCCCGGACCCCAATATGACCCCAGACCCCCCCCGTGACCCCCTGACCCCCCGTGACCCCCTGACCCCCACATGACCCTGTGACCCCTGTGACCCCTGACCCCCCGTGACCCCTGACCTCCCAGGACCCCCAGGAAGTGTTCCTGATGATCCGGCGCCACAAAACCACCATCTTCACGGATGCCAAGGAGTCCAGCACCGTCCTGGAGCTCAAGCGCGTGGTGGAGGGGATCCTGCACCGGCCCCCCAACGAGCAGAGGCTCTACAAGGTACCTATGGACGCCATACGTACAGCGGAGACCCAGAGAGACACATACAGACCCAGAGAGACCCACAACTGACCCAGAGAGACCATAGAGACCATAGAGACCGGATACATCACCATAGAGACCATAGAGACCCCTAGACACCATAGAGACCATAGAGACCCATAGAGACCATAGAGACCGGATACATCACCATAGAGAATATAGAAACACATAGAGACAATAGAGACCATAGAGACCATAGAGACCATAGAGACCCATAGAGACCCATAGAGACCAGAGAGACCATAGAGACCATAGAGACCAGATACATCACCATAGAGACCATAGAGACCGCAGAGAACATAGAGACCATAGAGACCGGATACATCACCATAGAGACCACAGAGACCCATAGGGACCATAGAGACCATAGAGACCATAGAGACCATAGAGACCGGATACATCACCATAGAGACCATAGAGACCCATAGAGACCATAGAGACCATAGAGATCGAATACATCACCATAGAGACCATAGAGACCATAGAGACGCATAGAGACCATAGAGACCCATAGAGACCATAGAGATCGGATACATCACCATAGAGACCATAGAGACCCATAGGGACCATAGAGACCCTAGAGATCGGATACATCACCATACAGACCCATAGGGACCATACAGAGCATAGAGACCATAGAGATCGGATACATCACCATAGAGACCATAGAGACCCATAGGGACCATAGAGACCATACAGTCCATAGAGACCATAGAGACCATAGAGACCATAGAGACCCATAGAGACCATAGAGATCATAGAGACCCATAGAGACCATAGAGATCGGATTCATCACCATAGAGACCATAGAGACCATAGAGACCATAGAAACCCATAGAGACCATAGAGACCGGATACATCACCATAGAGACCACAGAGACCCATAGGGACCATACAGACCATAGAGACCATAGAGACCATAGAGATGGGATACATCACCATAGAGACCATAGAGACCCATAGAGACCATAGAGACCATAGAGACCCATAGAGACCATAGAGACCCATAGAGACCATAGAGACCATGGACATCGGATACATCACCATAGACACCATAGAGACCATAGAGACCATAGTGACCCATAGAGACCATAGAGACCATAGAGATGGGATACATCACCATAGAGACCATAGAGACCCATAGGGACCATACAGACCATAGAGACCCATAGAGAACATAGAGACCATAGAGATCGAATACATCACTATAGAGACTATAGAGACCCATAGAGACCCATAGAGACCCATAGAGACCATAGAGACCATAGAGACCATAGAGATCGGATAGATCACCATAGAGACCCATAGGGACCATAGAGACCATAGAGACCATAGAGATCGGATACATCACCATAGAGACCATAGAGAACCATAGAGACCATAGAGACCATACAGACCGTAGAGACCATAAAGACCCATAGAGACCATACAGACCATAGAGATCGGACACATCACCATAGAGACCATAGAGACCCATAGGGACCATAGAGACCATAGAGACCATAGAGATCGGATTCATCACCATAGAGACCATAGAGACCATAGAGATCGGATACATCACCATAGAGACCCATAGGGACCCATAGAGACCATAGAGACCGGATACATCACCATAGAGACCATAGAGACCCATAGGGACCATAGAGACCATAGAGGCCATAGAGACCATAGAGACCATAGAGATCGGATACATCACCATAGAGACTATAGAGACCCATAGACCATAGAGATCGGATACATCACCATAGAGACCCATAGAGACCATAGAGACTGTATACATTACCATAGAGACCACAGAGACCCATAGGGACCATAGAGACCATTGAGATTGGATACATCACCATAGAGACCATAGAGACCGGATACATCACCATAGAGACCGTAGAGACCATAGAGACCCATAGAGTCCATAGAGACCATAGAGATCAGATTCATCACCATAGAGAACATAGAGACCATAGAGACCATAGAAACCCATAGAGACCATAGAGACCGGATACATCACCATAGAGACCACAGAGACCCATAGGGACCATAGAGACAATAGAGACCATAGAGATCGGATACATCACCATAGAGACCATAGAGACCCATAGAGACCATAGAGACCCATAGAGACCATAGAGACCATAGAGATCGGATACATCACCATAGAGACCATAGAGACCCATAGGGACCATACAGACCATAGAGACCCATAGAGACCATAGAGATCGGATACATCACCATAGAGACCATAGAGACCCATAGGGACCATACAGAGCATAGAGACCCGTAGAGACCATAGAGACCATAGAGATCGGATACATCACCATAGAGACCATACAGTCCATAGAGACCATAGAGACCATAGAGACCCATAGAGACCCATAGAGACCATAGAGACCATAGAGATCGAATACATCACCATAGAGACCACAGAGACCATAGAGACCCATAGAGACCATAGAGACCCATAGAGACCATAGAGACCCATAGAGACCATAGAGACCATTGAGATTGGATACATCACCATAGAGACCATAGAGACCGGATACATCACCATAGAGACCGTAGAGACCCATAGGGACCATAGAGAGCATACAGACCATAGAAACCCATAGAGACCCATAGAGACCATAGAGACCATAGAGATCGGATTCATCACCATAGAGACCATAGGGACCATAGAGACCATAGAGATGGGATACATCACCATAGAGACCCATAGAGACCATAGAGATCATAGAGACCCATAGAGACCATAGAGACCATAGAGACCATAGAGATCGAATACATCACCATAGAGACCACAGAGACCATAGAGACCCATAGAGACCATAGAGACCCATAGAGACCATAGAGACCATAGAGATCAGATTCATCACCATAGAGAACATAGAGACCATAGAGACCATAGAAACCCATAGAGACCGGATACATCACCATAGAGACCACAGAGACCCATAGGGACCATAGAGACAATAGAGACCATAGAGATCGGATACATCACCATAGAGACCATAGAGACCCATAGAGACCATAGAGACCATAGAGACCCATAGAGACAATAGAGACCATAGAGATCGAATACATCACCATAGAGACCACAGAGACCATAGAGACCCATAGAGACCATAGAGACCCATAGAGACCATAGAGACCCATAGAGACCATAGAGACCATTGAGATTGGATACATCACCATAGAGACCATAGAGACCGGATACATCACCATAGAGACCGTAGAGACCCATAGGGACCATAGAGAGCATACAGACCATAGAAACCCATAGAGACCCAAAGAGACCATAGAGACCATAGAGATCGGATTCATCACCATAGAGACCATAGGGACCATAGAGACCATAGAGATGGGATACATCACCATAGAGACCCATAGAGACCATACAGAGCATAGAGACCCATAGAGACCATAGAGACCATAGAGATCGGATTCATCACCATAGAGACCATAGAGACCATAGAGACCATAGAAACCCATAGAGACCGTAGAGACCGGATACATCACCATAGAGACCACAGAGACCCATAGGGACCATACAGACCATAGAGACCATAGAGACCATAGAGATGGGATACATCACCATAGAGACCATAGAGACCCATAGAGACCATAGAGACCATAGAGACCCATAGAGACCATAGAGACCCTAGAGCCCATAGACATCGGATACATCACCATAGACACCATAGAGACCATAGAGACCATAGTGACCCATAGAGACCATAGAGACCATAGAGATGGGATACATCACCATAGAGACCATAGAGACCCATAGGGACCATACAGACCATAGAGACCCATAGAGAACATAGAGACCATAGAGATCGAATACATCACCATAGAGACTATAGAGACCCATAAAGACCCATAGAGACCCATAGAGAACATAGAGACCATAGAGATCGAATACATCACCATAGAGACTATAGAGACCCATAGAGACCCATAGAGACCCATAGAGACCATAGAGACCATAGAGACCCATAGAGACCATAGAGACCATAGAGATCGGATAGATCACCATAGAGACACATAGGGACCATAGAGACCCATAGGGACCATACAGACCATAGAGATCGGATACATCACCATAGAGACCATAGAGAACCATAGGGACCATAGAGACCATACGGACCGTAGAGGCCATAAAGACCCATAGAGACCATACAGACCATAGAGATCGGATACATCACCATAGAGACCATAGAGACCCATAGGGACCATAGAGACCATAGAGACCATAGAGATCGGATTCATCACCATAGAGACCATAGAGACCATAGAGATCGGATACATCACCATAGAGACCCATAGGGACCCATAGAGACCATAGAGACCGGATACATCACCATAGAGACCATAGAGACCCATAGGGACCATAGAGACCATAGAGGCCATAGAGACCATAGAGACCATAGAGATCGGATACATCACCATAGAGACTATAGAGACCCATAGACCATAGAGATCGGATACATCACCATAGAGACCCATAGAGACCATAGAGACTGTATACATTACCATAGAGACCACAGAGACCCATAGGGACCATAGAGACCATAGAGAGCCATAGAGACCATAGAGACCATAGAGACCCATAGAGACCATAGAGACCATAGAGATCAGATTCATCACCATAGAGAAGATAGAGACCATAGAGACCATAGAAACCCATAGAGACCATAGAGACCGGATACATCACCATAGAGACCACAGAGACCCATAGGGACCATAGAGACAATAGAGACCATAGAGATCGGATACATCACCATAGAGACCATAGAGACCCATAGAGACCATAGAGACCATAGAGACCCATAGAGACCATAGAGACCATAGAGATCGGATACATCACCATAGAGACCATAGAGACCCATAGGGACCATACAGACCATAGAGACCCATAGAGACCATAGAGATCGGATACATCACCATAGAGACCATAGAGACCATAGAGACCATAGAAACCCATAGAGACCATAGAGACGGGATACATCACCATAGAGACCACAGAGACCCATAGGGACCATAGAGACCATAGAGACCATAAAGACCATAGATATCGGATACATCACCATAGAGACCATAGAGACCCATAGGGACCATAGAGACCATAGAGACCCATAGAGAACATAGAGACCATAGAGATCGAATACATCACCATAGAGACTATAGAGACCCATACAGACCATAGAGACCATAGAGATGGGATGCATCACCATAGAGACCATAGAGACCCATAGAGACCATAGAGACCCATAGAGACCATATAGACCATAGAGATCGGATACATCACCATAGAGACCATAGAGACCCACAGAGATCGGATACATCACCATAGAGACCATAGAGACCCATAGGGACCATAGAGACCATACAGTCCATAGAGACCATAGAGACCATAGAGACCCATAGAGACCATAGAGATCGGATACATCACCATAGAGACCATAGAGACCCATAGGGACCATACAGACCATAGAGACCCATAGAGACCATAGAGACCATAGAGGTCGGATACATCACCATAGAGACCATAGAGACCCATAGGGACCATAGAGACCATAGAGACCATAGAGATCGGATACATCACCATAGAGACCATACAGACCCATATGGACCATACAGACCATAGAGACCCATAGAGAACATAGAGACCATAGAGATCGAATACATCACCATAGAGACTATAGAGACCCATAGAGACCATAGAGACCCATAGAGACCATAGAGACCCTTAGAGACCATAGAGATCGGATACATCACCACAGAGACCATAGAGACCCATAGGGACCATAGAGACGATAGAGACCCATAGAGACCATAGATATCGGATACATCACCATAGAGGCCATAGAGACCCATAGGGACCATACAGACCATAGAGACCATAAAGACCATAGATATCGGATACATCACCATAGAGACCATAGAGACCCATAGGGACCATAGAGACCATACAGACCATAGAGACCATAAAGACCCATAGAGATCATACAGACTATAGAGATCGGATACATCACCATAGAGACCATAGAGACCCATAGGGACCATAGAGACCCATAGACACCATAGAGACCGGATACATCACCATAGAGACCATAGAGACCCATAGGGACCATATAGACCATACAGACCATACAGACCATAGAGACCCATAGAGACCCATAGAGACCATAGAGATTGGATACATCACCATAGAGACCATAGAGACCCATAGGGACCATAGAGACACATAGAGACCCATAGAGACCATAGAGACCCATAGAGACCATAGAGAACATAGAGATCGGATACATCACCATAGAGACCTCAGAGACACATAGGGACCATAAAGACCATAGAGACCCATAGAGACCATAGAGATCGGATACATCACCATAGAGACCATAGAGACCCATAGAGACCATAGAGACCCATAGAGACCATAGAGACCCATAGAGACCATAGAGACCATAGAGATCGGATACATCACCATAGAGACCCATAGGGACCATAGAGACCATAGAGACCCATAGAGACCATAGAGATCGGATTCATCACCATAGAGACTATAGAGACCCATAGAGACCATAGAGACCCATAGAGACCATAGAGACCATAGAGACCCATAGAGACCATAGAGACCATAGAGATCGGATACATCACCATAGAGACCATAGAGACCCATAGGGACCATAGAGACCATAGAGACCCATAGAGACCATAGAGACCAGAGAGACCCATAGGGACCCATAGAGACCATAGAGATCGGATACATCACCATAGAGACCATAGAGACCATAGGGACCATACAGACCATAAAGACCCATAGAGACGATAGAGACCATAGCGGTCGAATACATCACCATAGAGACTATAGACACCCATAGAGACCATAGAGACCCATAGAGACCCATAGAGACCCTTAGAGACCATAGAGATCGGATACATCACCATAGAGACCATAGAGACCCATAGGGACCATAGAGACCCATAGAGATCGGATACATCACCATAGAGACCAATAGGGACCATACAGAGCATAGAGACCCATAGAGACCATAAAGACCATAGATATCGGATACATCACCATAGAGACCATAGAGACCCATAGGGACCATAGAGACCATACAGACCATAGAGACCATAGAGACCATAAAGACCCATAGAGACCATAGAGAACATAGAGATCGGATACATCACCATAGAGACCTCAGAGACACATAGGGACCATAGAGACCATAGAGACCCATAGAGACCATAGAGATCGGATACATCACCATAGAGACCATAGAGACCCATAGAGACCATAGAGACCCATAGAGACCATAGAGACCCATAGAGACCATAGAGACCCATAGGGACCATAGAGACCATAGAGACCCATAGAGACCATAGAGATCGGATTCATCACCATAGAGACTATAGAGACCCATAGAGACCATAGAGACCCATAGAGACCATAGAGACCATAGAGACCCATAGAGACCATAGAGACCATAGAGATCGGATACATCACCATAGAGACCATAGAGACCCATAGGGACCATAGAGACCCATAGAGACCATAGAGACCAGAGAGACCCATAGGGACCCATAGAGACCATAGAGATCGGATACATCACCATAGAGACCATAGAGACTCATAGGGACCATACAGACCATAAAGACCCATAGAGACCATAGAGACCATAGCGGTCGAATACATCACCATAGAGACTATAGACACCCATAGAGACCATAGAGACCCATAGAGACCCATAGAGACCCTTAGAGACCATAGAGATCGGATACATCACCATAGAGACCATAGAGACCCATAGGGACCATAGAGACCCATAGAGATCGGATACATCACCATAGAGACCAATAGGGACCATACAGAGCATAGAGACCCATAGAGACCATAAAGACCATAGATATCGGATACATCACCATAGAGACCATAGAGACCCATAGGGACCATAGAGACCATACAGACCATAGAGACCATAGAGACCATAAAGACCCATAGAGACCATACAGACCATAGAGATCGGATACATCACCATAGAGACCATAGAGACCCATAGGGACCATAGAGACCATAGAGACCATAGAGACCCATAGAAACGATAGAGACCGGATACACCACCATAGAGACCATAGAGACCCATAGGGACCAGAGAGACCATACAGACCATCGAGACCATAGAGTCCATAGACACCCATAGGGACCATACAGACCATAGAGACCCATAGAGACCATAGAGACCATAGAGATCGAATACATCACCATAGAGACTACAGAGACCCATAGAGACCCATAGAGACCCATAGAGACCATAGAGACCATAGAGACCCATAGAGACCATAGCGACCATAGAGATCGGATGCATCACCATAGAGACCATAGAGACCCATAGGGACCATAGAGACCGTAGAGATCGGATACATCACCATAGAGACCATAGAGACCCATAGGGACCATAGAGACCATAGAGACCATAGAGACAATAGAGACCATAAAGACCCATAGAGACCATAAAGACCAATAGAGACCATACAGACCATAGAGATCGGATACATCACCATAGAGACCATAGAGACCCATAGGGACCATAGAGACCATAGAGACCATATAGACCATAGAGACCCATAGAGACCATAGAGACCATAGAGATCGGATACATCACCATAGAGACCATAGAGACCCATAGGGACCATAGAGACCATAGAGACCCATAGAGACCATAGAGACCCATAGAGACCCGTAGAGACCATAGAGAACATAGAGATCGGATACATCACCATAGAGAACACAGAGACCATAGAGACCCATAGAGACCATAGAGACCCATAGAGACCATAGAGACCATTGAGACTGGATACATCACCATAGAGACCATAGAGACCGGATACATCACCATAGAGACCGTAGAGACCCATAGGGACCATAGAGACCATACAGACCATAGAAACCCATAGAGACCCATAGAGACCATAGAAACCATAGAGATCGGATTCATCACCATAGAGACCATAGAGACCATAGAGACCATAGAAACCCATAGAGACCATAGAGACCGGATACATCACCATAGAGACCACAGAGACCCATAGGGACCATAGAGACCATAGAGACCATAAAGACCATAGAGATAGGATACATCACCATAGAGACGATAGAGACCCATAGGGACCATAGAGACCATAGAGACCATAGAGATCGGATTCATCACCATAGAGACCATAGAGACCTTAGAGACCATAGAGACCATAGAGATCGGATACATCACCATAGAGACCCATAGGGACCCATAGAGACCATAGAGACCGGATACATCACCACAGAGACCATAGAGACCCATAGGGACCATAGAGACCATAGAGGCCATAGAGACCATAGAGACCATAGAGATCGGATACATAACCATAGAGACTATAGAGACGCATAGAGACCATAGAGATCGGATACATCACCATAGAGACCCGTAGAGACCATAGAGACTGTATACATTACCATAGAGACCACAGAGACCCATAGGGACCATAGAGACCATAGAGAGCCATAGAGACCATAGAGACCATAGAGACCCATAGAGACCATAGAGACCATAGACATCAGATTCATCACCATAGAGAACATAGAGACCATAGAGACCATAGAAACCCATAGAGACCGGATACATCACCATAGAGACCACAGAGACCCATAGGGACCATAGAGACAATAGAGACCATAGAGATCGGATACATCACCATAGAGACCATAGAGACCCATAGAGACCATAGAGACCATAGAGACCCATAGAGACAATAGAGACCATAGAGATCGAATACATCACCATAGAGACCACAGAGACCATAGAGACCCATAGAGACCATAGAGACCCATAGAGACCATAGAGACCCATAGAGACCATAGAGACCATTGAGATTGGATACATCACCATAGAGACCATAGAGACCGGATACATCACCATAGAGACCGTAGAGACCCATAGGGACCATAGAGAGCATACAGACCATAGAAACCCATAGAGACCCATAGAGACCATAGAGACCATAGAGATCGGATTCATCACCATAGAGACCATAGAGACCCATAGGGACCATAGAGACCATAGAGGCCATAGAGACCATAGAGACCATAGAGATCGGATACATCACCATAGAGACTATAGAGACCCATAGACCATAGAGATCGGATACATCACCATAGAGACCCATAGAGACCATAGAGACTGTATACATTACCATAGAGACCACAGAGACCCATAGGGACCATAGAGACCATTGAGATTGGATACATCACCATAGAGACCATAGAGACCGGATACATCACCATAGAGACCGTAGAGACCATAGAGACCCATAGAGTCCATAGAGACCATAGAGATCAGATTCATCACCATAGAGAACATAGAGACCATAGAGACCATAGAAACCCATAGAGACCATAGAGACCGGATACATCACCATAGAGACCACAGAGACCCATAGGGACCATAGAGACAATAGAGACCATAGAGATCGGATACATCACCATAGAGACCATAGAGACCCATAGAGACCATAGAGACCCATAGAGACCATAGAGACCATAGAGATCGGATACATCACCATAGAGACCATAGAGACCCATAGGGACCATACAGACCATAGAGACCCATAGAGACCATAGAGATCGGATACATCACCATAGAGACCATAGAGACCCATAGGGACCATACAGAGCATAGAGACCCGTAGAGACCATAGAGACCATAGAGATCGGATACATCACCATAGAGACCATACAGTCCATAGAGACCATAGAGACCATAGAGACCCATAGAGACCCATAGAGACCATAGAGACCATAGAGATCGAATACATCACCATAGAGACCACAGAGACCATAGAGACCCATAGAGACCATAGAGACCCATAGAGACCATAGAGACCATTGAGATTGGATACATCACCATAGAGACCATAGAGACCGGATACATCACCATAGAGACCGTAGAGACCCATAGGGACCATAGAGAGCATACAGACCATAGAAACCCATAGAGACCCATAGAGACCATAGAGACCATAGAGATCGGATTCATCACCATAGAGACCATAGGGACCATAGAGACCATAGAGATGGGATACATCACCATAGAGACCCATAGAGACCATAGAGATCATAGAGACCCATAGAGACCATAGAGACCATAGAGACCATAGAGATCGAATACATCACCATAGAGACCACAGAGACCATAGAGACCCATAGAGACCATAGAGACCCATAGAGACCATAGAGACCATAGAGATCAGATTCATCACCATAGAGAACATAGAGACCATAGAGACCATAGAAACCCATAGAGACCGGATACATCACCATAGAGACCACAGAGACCCATAGGGACCATAGAGACAATAGAGACCATAGAGATCGGATACATCACCATAGAGACCATAGAGACCCATAGAGACCATAGAGACCATAGAGACCCATAGAGACAATAGAGACCATAGAGATCGAATACATCACCATAGAGACCACAGAGACCATAGAGACCCATAGAGACCATAGAGACCCATAGAGACCATAGAGACCCATAGAGACCATAGAGACCATTGAGATTGGATACATCACCATAGAGACCATAGAGACCGGATACATCACCATAGAGACCGTAGAGACCCATAGGGACCATAGAGAGCATACAGACCATAGAAACCCATAGAGACCCATAGAGACCATAGAGACCATAGAGATCGGATTCATCACCATAGAGACCATAGGGACCATAGAGACCATAGAGATGGGATACATCACCATAGAGACCCATAGAGACCATAGAGATCATAGAGACCCATAGAGACCATAGAGACCATAGAGATCGGATTCATCACCATAGAGACCATAGAGACCATAGAGACCATAGAAACCCATAGAGACCATAGAGACCGGATACATCACCATAGAGACCACAGAGACCCATAGGGACCATACAGACCATAGAGACCATAGAGACCATAGAGATGGGATACATCACCATAGAGACCATAGAGACCCATAGAGACCATAGAGACCATAGAGACCCATAGAGACCATAGAGACCCTAGAGACCATAGACATCGGATACATCACCATAGACACCATAGAGACCATAGAGACCATAGTGACCCATAGAGACCATAGAGATGGGATACATCACCATAGAGACCATAGAGACCCATAGGGACCATACCGACCATAGAGACCCATAGAGAACATAGAGACCATAGAGATCGAATACATCACCATAGAGACTATAGAGACCCATAGAGACCCATAGAGACCCATAGAGACCATAGAGACCATAGAGACCCATAGAGACCATAGAGACCATAGAGATCGGATAGATCACCATAGAGACCCATAGGGACCATAGAGACCCATAGGGACCATACAGACCATAGAGATCGGATACATCACCATAGAGACCATAGAGAACCATAGGGACCAGAGAGACCATACGGACCGTAGAGGCCATAAAGACCCATAGAGACCATACAGACCATAGAGATCGGATACATCACCATAGAGACCATAGAGACCCATAGGGACCATAGAGACCATAGAGACCATAGAGATCGGATTCATCACCATAGAGACCATAGAGACCATAGAGATCGGATACATTACCATAGAGACCCATAGGGACCCATAGAGACCATAGAGACCGGATACATCACCATAGAGACCATAGAGACCCATAGGGACCATAGAGACCATAGAGGCCATAGAGACCATAGAGACCATAGAGATCGGATACATCACCATAGAGACTATAGAGACCCATAGACCATAGAGATCGGATACATCACCATAGAGACCCATAGAGACCATAGAGACTGTATACATTACCATAGAGACCACAGAGACCCATAGGGACCATAGAGACCATAGAGAGCCATAGAGACCATAGAGACCATAGAGACCCATAGAGACCATAGAGACCATAGAGATCAGATTCATCACCATAGAGAACATAGAGACCATAGAGACCATAGAAACCCATAGAGACCATAGAGACCGGAAACATCACCATAGAGACCACAGAGACCCATAGGGACCATAGAGACAATAGAGACCATAGAGATCGGATACATCACCATAGAGACCATAGAGACCCATAGAGACCATAGAGACCCATAGAGACCATAGAGACCATAGAGATCGGATACATCACCATAGAGACCATAGAGACCCATAGGGACCATACAGACCCATAGAGACCATAGAGATCGGATACATCACCATAGAGACCATAGAGACCCATAGGGACCATACAGAGCATAGAGACCCGTAGAGACCATAGAGACCATAGAGATCGGATACATCACCATAGAGACCATAGAGACCCATAGGGACCATAGAGACCATACAGTCCATAGAGACCATAGAGACCATAGAGACCCATAGAGACCCATAGAGACCATAGAGACTATAGAGATCGAATACATCACCATAGAGAACACAGAGACCATAGAGACCCATAGAGACCATAGAGACCCATAGAGACCGTAGAGACCATTGAGACTGGATACATCACCATAGAGACCATAGAGACCGGATACATCACCATAGAGACCGTAGAGACCCATAGGGACCATAGAGACCATACAGACCATAGAAACCCATAGAGACCCAGAGAGACCATAGAGACCATAGAGATCGGATTCATCACCATAGAGACCATAGAGACCATAGAGACCATAGAAACCCATAGAGACCATAGAGACCGGATACATCACCATAGAGACTACAGAGACCCATAGGGACCATAGAGACCATAGAGACCATAAAGACCATAGAGATAGGATACATCACCATAGAGACGATAGAGACCCATAGGGACCATAGAGACAATAGAGACCATAGAGACCATAGAGACCATAGAGATCGGATACATCACCATAGAGACCATAGAGACCCATAGGGACCATACAGACCATAGAGACCCATAGAGACCATAGAGATCGGATACATCACCATAGAGACCATAGAGACCCATAGGGACCATACAGAGCATAGAGACCCGTAGAGACCATAGAGACCATAGAGATCGGATACATCACCATAGAGACCATAGAGACCCATAGGGACCATAGAGACCATACAGTCCATAGAGACCATAGAGACCACAGAGACCCATAGAGACCCATAGAGACCATAGAGACCATAGAGATCGAATACATCACCATAGAGAACACAGAGACCATAGAGACCCATAGAGACCATAGAGACCCATAGAGACCATAGAGACCATTGAGACCGGATACATCACCATAGAGACCGTAGAGACCCATAGGGACCATACAGAGCATAGAGACCCATAGAGACCATAGAGACCATAGAGATCGGATACATCACCATAGAGACCATAGAGACCCATAGGGACCATACAGTCCATAGAGACCATAGAGACCCATAGAGACCCATAGAGACCATAGAGACCCATAGAGACCATAGAGACCCATAGAGACCATAGAGACCATTGAGATTGGATACATCACCATAGAGACCATAGAGACCGGATACATCACCATAGAGACCGTAGAGACCCATAGGGACCATAGAGACCATACAGACCATAGAAACCCATAGAGACCCATAGAGACCATAGAGACCATAGAGATCGGATTCATCACCATAGAGACCATAGAGACCATAGAGACCATAGAAACCCATAGAGACCATAGAGACGGGATACATCACCATAGAGACCACAGAGACCCATAGGGACCATAGAGACCATAGAGACCATAAAGACCATAGATATCGGATACATCACCATAGAGACCATAGAGACCCATAGGGACCATAGAGACCATAGAGACCCATAGAGAACATAGAGACCATAGAGATCGAATACATCACCATAGAGACTATAGAGACCCATACAGACCATAGAGACCATAGAGATGGGATGCATCACCATAGAGACCATAGAGACCCATAGAGACCATATAGACCATAGAGATCGGATACATCACCATAGAGACCATAGAGACCCACAGAGATCGGATACATCACCATAGAGACCATAGAGACCCATAGGGACCATAGAGACCATACAGTCCATAGAGACCATAGAGACCATAGAGACCCATAGAGACCATAGAGATCGGATACATCACCATAGAGACCATAGAGACCCATAGGGACCATACAGACCATAGAGACCCATAGAGACCATAGAGACCATAGAGGTCGGATACATCACCATAGAGACCATAGAGACCCATAGGGACCATAGAGACCATAGAGACCATAGAGATCGGATACATCACCATAGAGACCATACAGACCCATATGGACCATACAGACCATAGAGACCCATAGAGAACATAGAGACCATAGAGATCGAATACATCACCATAGAGACTATAGAGACCCATAGAGACCATAGAGACCCATAGAGACCATAGAGACCCTTAGAGACCATAGAGATCGGATACATCACCACAGAGACCATAGAGACCCATAGGGACCATAGAGACGATAGAGACCCATAGAGACCATAGAGATCGGATACATCACCATAGAGGCCATAGAGACCCATAGGGACCATACAGACCATAGAGACCATAAAGACCATAGATATCGGATACATCACCATAGAGACCATAGAGACCCATAGGGACCATAGAGACCATACAGACCATAGAGACCATAAAGACCCATAGAGATCATACAGACTATAGAGATCGGATACATCACCATAGAGACCATAGAGACCCATAGGGACCATAGAGACCCATAGACACCATAGAGACCGGATACATCACCATAGAGACCATAGAGACCCATAGGGACCATATAGACCATACAGACCATACAGACCATAGAGACCCATAGAGACCCATAGAGACCATAGAGATTGGATACATCACCATAGAGACCATAGAGACCCATAGGGACCATAGAGACACATAGAGACCCATAGAGACCATAGAGACCCATAGAGACCATAGAGAACATAGAGATCGGATACATCACCATAGAGACCTCAGAGACACATAGGGACCATAGAGACCATAGAGACCCATAGAGACCATAGAGATCGGATACATCACCATAGAGACCATAGAGACCCATAGAGACCATAGAGACCCATAGAGACCATAGAGACCCATAGAGACCATAGAGACCATAGAGATCGGATACATCACCATAGAGACCCATAGGGACCATAGAGACCATAGAGACCCATAGAGACCATAGAGATCGGATTCATCACCATAGAGACTATAGAGACCCATAGAGACCATAGAGACCCATAGAGACCATAGAGACCATAGAGACCCATAGAGACCATAGAGACCATAGAGATCGGATACATCACCATAGAGACCATAGAGACCCATAGGGACCATAGAGACCATAGAGACCCATAGAGACCATAGAGACCAGAGAGACCCATAGGGACCATAGAGATCGGATACATCACCATAGAGACCATAGAGACCCATAGGGACCATACAGACCATAAAGACCCATAGAGACCATAGAGACCATAGCGGTCGAATACATCACCATAGAGACTATAGACACCCATAGAGACCATAGAGACCCATAGAGACCCATAGAGACCCTTAGAGACCATAGAGATCGGATACATCACCATAGAGACCATAGAGACTCATAGGGACCATAGAGACCCATAGAGATCGGATACATCACCATAGAGACCAATAGGGACCATACAGAGCATAGAGACCCATAGAGACCATAAAGACCATAGATATCGGATACATCACCATAGAGACCATAGAGACCCATAGGGACCATAGAGACCATACAGACCATAGAGACCATAGAGACCATAAAGACCCATAGAGACCATAGAGAACATAGAGATCGGATACATCACCATAGAGACCTCAGAGACACATAGGGACCATAGAGACCATAGAGACCCATAGAGATCATAGAGATCGGATACATCACCATAGAGACCATAGAGACCCATAGAGACCATAGAGACCCATAGAGACCATAGAGACCCATAGAGACCATAGAGACCATAGAGATCGGATACATCACCATAGAGACCCATAGGGACCATAGAGACCATAGAGACCCATAGAGACCATAGAGATCGGATTCATCACCATAGAGACTATAGAGACCCATAGAGACCATAGAGACCCATAGAGACCATAGAGACCATAGAGACCAATAGAGACCATAGAGACCATAGAGATCGGATACATCACCATAGAGACCATAGAGACCCATAGGGACCATAGAGACCATAGAGACCCATAGAGACCATAGAGACCAGAGAGACCCATAGGGACCCATAGAGACCATAGAGATCGGATACATCACCATAGAGACCATAGAGACCCATAGGGACCATACAGACCATAAAGACCCATAGAGACCATAGAGACCATAGCGGTCGAATACATCACCATAGAGACTATAGACACCCATAGAGACCATAGAGACCCATAGAGACCCATAGAGACCCTTAGAGACCATAGAGATCGGATACATCACCATAGAGACCATAGAGACCCATAGGGACCATAGAGACCCATAGAGATCGGATACATCACCATAGAGACCAATAGGGACCATACAGAGCATAGAGACCCATAGAGACCATAAAGACCATAGATATCGGATACATCACCATAGAGACCATAGAGACCCATAGGGACCATAGAGACCATACAGACCATAAGACCATAGAGACCATAAAGACCCATAGAGACCATACAGACCATAGAGATCGGATACATCACCATAGAGACCATAGAGACCCATAGGGACCATAGAGACCATAGAGACCATAGAGACCCATAGAAACGATAGAGACCGGATACACCACCATAGAGACCATAGAGACCCATAGGGACCAGAGAGACCATACAGACCATCGAGACCATAGAGTCCATAGACACCCATAGGGACCATACAGACCATAGAGACCCATAGAGACCATAGAGACCATAGAGATCGAATACATCACCATAGAGACTACAGAGACCCATAGAGACCCATAGAGACCCATAGAGACCATAGAGACCATAGAGACCCATAGAGACCATAGCGACCATAGAGATCGGATGCATCACCATAGAGACCATAGAGACCCATAGGGACCATAGAGACCGTAGAGATCGGATACATCACCATAGAGACCATAGAGACCCATAGGGACCATAGAGACCATAGAGACCATAGAGACAATAGAGACCATAAAGACCCATAGAGACCATAAAGACCAATAGAGACCATACAGACCATAGAGATCGGATACATCACCATAGAGACCATAGAGACCCATAGGGACCATAGAGACCATAGAGACCATATAGACCATAGAGACCCATAGAGACCATAGAGACCATAGAGATCGGATACATCACCATAGAGACCATAGAGACCCATAGGGACCATAGAGACCATAGAGACCCATAGAGACCATAGAGACCCATAGAGACCCGTAGAGACCATAGAGAACATAGAGATCGGATACATCACCATAGAGAACACAGAGACCATAGAGACCCATAGAGACCATAGAGACCCATAGAGACCATAGAGACCATTGAGACTGGATACATCACCATAGAGACCATAGAGACCGGATACATCACCATAGAGACCGTAGAGACCCATAGGGACCATAGAGACCATACAGACCATAGAAACCCATAGAGACCCATAGAGACCATAGAAACCATAGAGATCGGATTCATCACCATAGAGACCATAGAGACCATAGAGACCATAGAAACCCATAGAGACCATAGAGACCGGATACATCACCATAGAGACCACAGAGACCCATAGGGACCATAGAGACCATAGAGACCATAAAGACCATAGAGATAGGATACATCACCATAGAGACGATAGAGACCCATAGGGACCATAGAGACCATAGAGACCATAGAGATCGGATTCATCACCATAGAGACCATAGAGACCATAGAGACCATAGAGACCATAGAGATCGGATACATCACCATAGAGACCCATAGGGACCCATAGAGACCATAGAGACCGGATACATCACCACAGAGACCATAGAGACCCATAGGGACCATAGAGACCATAGAGGCCATAGAGACCATAGAGACCATAGAGATCGGATACATAACCATAGAGACTATAGAGACGCATAGAGACCATAGAGATCGGATACATCACCATAGAGACCCGTAGAGACCATAGAGACTGTATACATTACCATAGAGACCACAGAGACCCATAGGGACCATAGAGACCATAGAGAGCCATAGAGACCATAGAGACCATAGAGACCCATAGAGACCATAGAGACCATAGAGATCAGATTCATCACCATAGAGAACATAGAGACCATAGAGACCATAGAAACCCATAGAGACCGGATACATCACCATAGAGACCACAGAGACCCATAGGGACCATAGAGACAATAGAGACCATAGAGATCGGATACATCACCATAGAGACCATAGAGACCCATAGAGACCATAGAGACCATAGAGACCCATAGAGACAATAGAGACCATAGAGATCGAATACATCACCATAGAGACCACAGAGGCCATAGAGACCCATAGAGACCATAGAGACCCATAGAGACCATAGAGACCCATAGAGACCATAGAGACCATTGAGATTGGATACATCACCATAGAGACCATAGAGACCGGATACATCACCATAGAGACCGTAGAGACCCATAGGGACCATAGAGAGCATACAGACCATAGAAACCCATAGAGACCCATAGAGACCATAGAGACCATAGAGATCGGATTCATCACCATAGAGACCATAGGGACCATAGAGACCATAGAGATGGGATACATCACCATAGAGACCCATAGAGACCATAGAGATCATAGAGACCCATAGAGACCATAGAGACCATAGAGATCGGATTCATCACCATAGAGACCATAGAGACCATAGAGACCATAGAAACCCATAGAGACCATAGAGACCGGATACATCACCATAGAGACCACAGAGACCCATAGAGACCATAGAGACCCATAGAGACCATAGAGACCCTAGAGACCATAGACATCGGATACATCACCATAGACACCATAGAGACCATAGAGACCATAGTGACCCATAGAGACCATAGAGACCATAGAGATGGGATACATCACCATAGAGACCATAGAGACCCATAGGGACCATACAGACCATAGAGACCCATAGAGAACATAGAGACCATAGAGATCGAATACATCACCATAGAGACTATAGAGACCCATAAAGACCCATAGAGACGCATAGAGAACATAGAGACCATAGAGATCGAATACATCACCATAGAGACTATAGAGACCCATAGAGACCCATAGAGACCCATAGAGACCATAGAGACCATAGAGACCCATAGAGACCATAGAGACCATAGAGATCGGATAGATCACCATAGAGACCCATAGGGACCATAGAGACCCATAGGGACCATACAGACCATAGAGATCGGATACATCACCATAGAGACCATAGAGAACCATAGGGACCATAGAGACCATACGGACCGTAGAGGCCATAAAGACCCATAGAGACCATACAGACCATAGAGATCGGATACATCACCATAGAGACCATAGAGACCCATAGGGACCATAGAGACCATAGAGACCATAGAGATCGGATTCATCACCTTAGAGACCATAGAGACCATAGAGATCGGATACATCACCATAGAGACCCATAGGGACCCATAGAGACCATAGAGACCGGATACATCACCATAGAGACCATAGAGACCCATAGGGACCAGAGAGACCATAGAGGCCATAGAGACCATAGAGACCATAGAGATCGGATACATCACCATAGAGACTATAGAGACCCATAGAACATAGAGATCGGATACATCACCATAGAGACCCATAGAGACCATAGAGACTGTATACATTACCATAGAGACCACAGAGACCCATAGGGACCATAGAGACCATAGAGAGCCATAGAGACCATAGAGACCATAGAGACCCATAGAGACCATAGAGACCATAGAGATCAGATTCATCACCATAGAGAACATAGAGACCATAGAGACCATAGAAACCCATAGAGACCATAGAGACCGGATACATCACCATAGAGACCACAGAGACCCATAGGGACCATAGAGACAATAGAGACCATAGAGATCGGATACATCACCGTAGAGACCATAGAGACCCATAGAGACCATAGAGACCATAGAGACCCATAGAGACCATAGAGACCATAGAGATCGGATACATCACCATAGAGACCATAGAGACCCATAGGGACCATACAGACCATAGAGACCCATAGAGACCATAGAGATCGGATACATCACCATAGAGACCATAGAGACCCATAGGGACCATACAGAGCATAGAGACCCGTAGAGACCATAGAGACCATAGAGATCGGATACATCACCATAGAGACCATAGAGACCCATAGGGACCATAGAGACCATACAGTCCATAGAGACCATAGAGACCATAGAGACCCATAGAGACCCATAGAGACCATAGGGACCATAGAGATCGAATACATCACCATAGAGAACACAGAGACCATAGAGACCCATAGAGACCATAGAGACCCATAGAGACCATAGAGACCATTGAGACTGGATACATCACCATAGAGACCATAGAGACCGGATACATCACCATAGAGACCGTAGAGACCCATAGGGACCATAGAGACCATAAAGATCATAGAAACCCATAGAGACCCAGAGAGACCATAGAGACCATAGAGATCGGATTCATCACCATAGAGACCATAGAGACCATAGAGACCATAGAAACCCATAGAGACCATAGAGACCGGATACATCACCATAGAGACCACAGAGACCCATAGGGACCATAGAGACCATAGAGACCATAAAGACCATAGAGATAGGATACATCACCATAGAGACGATAGAGACCCATAGGGACCATAGAGACCATAGAGACCATAGAGATCAGATTCATCACCATAGAGAACATAGAGACCATAGAGACCATAGAAACCCATAGAGACCGGATACATCACCATAGAGACCACAGAGACCCATAGGGACCATAGAGACAATAGAGACCATAGAGATCGGATACATCACCATAGAGACCATAGAGACCCATAGAGACCATAGAGACCATAGAGACCCATAGAGACAATAGAGACCATAGAGATCGGATACATCACCATAGAGACCATAGAGACCCATAGAGACCATAGAGACCATAGAGATCGGATACATCACCATAGAGACTATAGAGACCCATAGACCATAGAGATCGGATACATCACCATAGAGACCCATAGAGACCACAGAGACCCATAGGGACCATAGAGACCATAGAGAGCCATAGAGACCATAGAGACCATAGAGACCCATAGAGACCATAGAGACCATAGAGATCAGATTCATCACCATAGAGAACATAGAGACCATAGAGACCATAGAAACCCATAGAGACCATAGAGACCGGATACATCACCATAGAGACCAATAGGGACCATACAGAGCATAGAGACCCATAGAGACCATAAAGACCATAGATATCGGATACATCACCATAGAGACCATAGAGACCCATAGGGACCATAGAGACCATACAGACCATAGAGACCATAGAGACCATAAAGACCCATAGAGACCATACAGACCATAGAGATCGGATACATCACCATAGAGACCATAGAGACCCATAGGGACCATAGAGACCATAGAGACCATAGAGACCCATAGAAACGATAGAGACCGGATACACCACCATAGAGACCATAGAGACCCATAGGGACCAGAGAGACCATACAGACCATCGAGACCATAGAGTCCATAGACACCCATAGGGACCATACAGACCATAGAGACCCATAGAGACCATAGAGACCATAGAGATCGAATACATCACCATAGAGACTACAGAGACCCATAGAGACCCATAGAGACCCATAGAGACCATAGAGACCATAGAGACCCATAGAGACCATAGCGACCATAGAGATCGGATGCATCACCATAGAGACCATAGAGACCCATAGGGACCATAGAGACCGTAGAGATCGGATACATCACCATAGAGACCATAGAGACCCATAGGGACCATAGAGACCATAGAGACCATAGAGACAATAGAGACCATAAAGACCCATAGAGACCATAAAGACCAATAGAGACCATACAGACCATAGAGATCGGATACATCACCATAGAGACCATAGAGACCCATAGGGACCATAGAGACCATAGAGACCATATAGACCATAGAGACCCATAGAGACCATAGAGACCATAGAGATCGGATACATCACCATAGAGACCATAGAGACCCATAGGGACCATAGAGACCATAGAGACCCATAGAGACCATAGAGACCCATAGAGACCCGTAGAGACCATAGAGAACATAGAGATCGGATACATCACCATAGAGAACACAGAGACCATAGAGACCCATAGAGACCATAGAGACCCATAGAGACCATAGAGACCATTGAGACTGGATACATCACCATAGAGACCATAGAGACCGGATACATCACCATAGAGACCGTAGAGACCCATAGGGACCATAGAGACCATACAGACCATAGAAACCCATAGAGACCCATAGAGACCATAGAAACCATAGAGATCGGATTCATCACCATAGAGACCATAGAGACCATAGAGACCATAGAAACCCATAGAGACCATAGAGACCGGATACATCACCATAGAGACCACAGAGACCCATAGGGACCATAGAGACCATAGAGACCATAAAGACCATAGAGATAGGATACATCACCATAGAGACGATAGAGACCCATAGGGACCATAGAGACCATAGAGACCATAGAGATCGGATTCATCACCATAGAGACCATAGAGACCTTAGAGACCATAGAGACCATAGAGATCGGATACATCACCATAGAGACCCATAGGGACCCATAGAGACCATAGAGACCGGATACATCACCACAGAGACCATAGAGACCCATAGGGACCATAGAGACCATAGAGGCCATAGAGACCATAGAGACCATAGAGATCGGATACATAACCATAGAGACTATAGAGACGCATAGAGACCATAGAGATCGGATACATCACCATAGAGACCCGTAGAGACCATAGAGACTGTATACATTACCATAGAGACCACAGAGACCCATAGGGACCATAGAGACCATAGAGAGCCATAGAGACCATAGAGACCATAGAGACCCATAGAGACCATAGAGACCATAGACATCAGATTCATCACCATAGAGAACATAGAGACCATAGAGACCATAGAAACCCATAGAGACCGGATACATCACCATAGAGACCACAGAGACCCATAGGGACCATAGAGACAATAGAGACCATAGAGATCGGATACATCACCATAGAGACCATAGAGACCCATAGAGACCATAGAGACCATAGAGACCCATAGAGACAATAGAGACCATAGAGATCGAATACATCACCATAGAGACCACAGAGACCATAGAGACCCATAGAGACCATAGAGACCCATAGAGACCATAGAGACCCATAGAGACCATAGAGACCATTGAGATTGGATACATCACCATAGAGACCATAGAGACCGGATACATCACCATAGAGACCGTAGAGACCCATAGGGACCATAGAGAGCATACAGACCATAGAAACCCATAGAGACCCATAGAGACCATAGAGACCATAGAGATCGGATTCATCACCATAGAGACCATAGAGACCCATAGGGACCATAGAGACCATAGAGGCCATAGAGACCATAGAGACCATAGAGATCGGATACATCACCATAGAGACTATAGAGACCCATAGACCATAGAGATCGGATACATCACCATAGAGACCCATAGAGACCATAGAGACTGTATACATTACCATAGAGACCACAGAGACCCATAGGGACCATAGAGACCATTGAGATTGGATACATCACCATAGAGACCATAGAGACCGGATACATCACCATAGAGACCGTAGAGACCATAGAGACCCATAGAGTCCATAGAGACCATAGAGATCAGATTCATCACCATAGAGAACATAGAGACCATAGAGACCATAGAAACCCATAGAGACCATAGAGACCGGATACATCACCATAGAGACCACAGAGACCCATAGGGACCATAGAGACAATAGAGACCATAGAGATCGGATACATCACCATAGAGACCATAGAGACCCATAGAGACCATAGAGACCCATAGAGACCATAGAGACCATAGAGATCGGATACATCACCATAGAGACCATAGAGACCCATAGGGACCATACAGACCATAGAGACCCATAGAGACCATAGAGATCGGATACATCACCATAGAGACCATAGAGACCCATAGGGACCATACAGAGCATAGAGACCCGTAGAGACCATAGAGACCATAGAGATCGGATACATCACCATAGAGACCATACAGTCCATAGAGACCATAGAGACCATAGAGACCCATAGAGACCCATAGAGACCATAGAGACCATAGAGATCGAATACATCACCATAGAGACCACAGAGACCATAGAGACCCATAGAGACCATAGAGACCCATAGAGACCATAGAGACCATTGAGATTGGATACATCACCATAGAGACCATAGAGACCGGATACATCACCATAGAGACCGTAGAGACCCATAGGGACCATAGAGAGCATACAGACCATAGAAACCCATAGAGACCCATAGAGACCATAGAGACCATAGAGATCGGATTCATCACCATAGAGACCATAGGGACCATAGAGACCATAGAGATGGGATACATCACCATAGAGACCCATAGAGACCATAGAGATCATAGAGACCCATAGAGACCATAGAGACCATAGAGACCATAGAGATCGAATACATCACCATAGAGACCACAGAGACCATAGAGACCCATAGAGACCATAGAGACCCATAGAGACCATAGAGACCATAGAGATCAGATTCATCACCATAGAGAACATAGAGACCATAGAGACCATAGAAACCCATAGAGACCGGATACATCACCATAGAGACCACAGAGACCCATAGGGACCATAGAGACAATAGAGACCATAGAGATCGGATACATCACCATAGAGACCATAGAGACCCATAGAGACCATAGAGACCATAGAGACCCATAGAGACAATAGAGACCATAGAGATCGAATACATCACCATAGAGACCACAGAGACCATAGAGACCCATAGAGACCATAGAGACCCATAGAGACCATAGAGACCCATAGAGACCATAGAGACCATTGAGATTGGATACATCACCATAGAGACCATAGAGACCGGATACATCACCATAGAGACCGTAGAGACCCATAGGGACCATAGAGAGCATACAGACCATAGAAACCCATAGAGACCCATAGAGACCATAGAGACCATAGAGATCGGATTCATCACCATAGAGACCATAGGGACCATAGAGACCATAGAGATGGGATACATCACCATAGAGACCCATAGAGACCATAGAGATCATAGAGACCCATAGAGACCATAGAGACCATAGAGATCGGATTCATCACCATAGAGACCATAGAGACCATAGAGACCATAGAAACCCATAGAGACCATAGAGACCGGATACATCACCATAGAGACCACAGAGACCCATAGGGACCATACAGACCATAGAGACCATAGAGACCATAGAGATGGGATACATCACCATAGAGACCATAGAGACCCATAGAGACCATAGAGACCATAGAGACCCATAGAGACCATAGAGACCCTAGAGACCATAGACATCGGATACATCACCATAGACACCATAGAGACCATAGAGACCATAGTGACCCATAGAGACCATAGAGATGGGATACATCACCATAGAGACCATAGAGACCCATAGGGACCATACCGACCATAGAGACCCATAGAGAACATAGAGACCATAGAGATCGAATACATCACCATAGAGACTATAGAGACCCATAGAGACCCATAGAGACCCATAGAGACCATAGAGACCATAGAGACCCATAGAGACCATAGAGACCATAGAGATCGGATAGATCACCATAGAGACCCATAGGGACCATAGAGACCCATAGGGACCATACAGACCATAGAGATCGGATACATCACCATAGAGACCATAGAGAACCATAGGGACCAGAGAGACCATACGGACCGTAGAGGCCATAAAGACCCATAGAGACCATACAGACCATAGAGATCGGATACATCACCATAGAGACCATAGAGACCCATAGGGACCATAGAGACCATAGAGACCATAGAGATCGGATTCATCACCATAGAGACCATAGAGACCATAGAGATCGGATACATCACCATAGAGACCCATAGGGACCCATAGAGACCATAGAGACCGGATACATCACCATAGAGACCATAGAGACCCATAGGGACCATAGAGACCATAGAGGCCATAGAGACCATAGAGACCATAGAGATCGGATACATCACCATAGAGACTATAGAGACCCATAGACCATAGAGATCGGATACATCACCATAGAGACCCATAGAGACCATAGAGACTGTATACATTACCATAGAGACCACAGAGACCCATAGGGACCATAGAGACCATAGAGAGCCATAGAGACCATAGAGACCATAGAGACCCATAGAGACCATAGAGACCATAGAGATCAGATTCATCACCATAGAGAACATAGAGACCATAGAGACCATAGAAACCCATAGAGACCATAGAGACCGGAAACATCACCATAGAGACCACAGAGACCCATAGGGACCATAGAGACAATAGAGACCATAGAGATCGGATACATCACCATAGAGACCATAGAGACCCATAGAGACCATAGACACCCATAGAGACCATAGAGACCATAGAGATCGGATACATCACCATAGAGACCATAGAGACCCATAGGGACCATACAGACCCATAGAGACCATAGAGATCGGATACATCACCATAGAGACCATAGAGACCCATAGGGACCATACAGAGCATAGAGACCCGTAGAGACCATAGAGACCATAGAGATCGGATACATCACCATAGAGACCATAGAGACCCATAGGGACCATAGAGACCATACAGTCCATAGAGACCATAGAGACCATAGAGACCCATAGAGACCCATAGAGACCATAGAGACTATAGAGATCGAATACATCACCATAGAGAACACAGAGACCATAGAGACCCATAGAGACCATAGAGACCCATAGAGACCGTAGAGACCATTGAGACTGGATACATCACCATAGAGACCATAGAGACCGGATACATCACCATAGAGACCGTAGAGACCCATAGGGACCATAGAGACCATACAGACCATAGAAACCCATAGAGACCCAGAGAGACCATAGAGACCATAGAGATCGGATTCATCACCATAGAGACCATAGAGACCATAGAGACCATAGAAACCCATAGAGACCATAGAGACCGGATACATCACCATAGAGACTACAGAGACCCATAGGGACCATAGAGACCATAGAGACCATAAAGACCATAGAGATAGGATACATCACCATAGAGACGATAGAGACCCATAGGGACCATAGAGACAATAGAGACCATAGAGACCATAGAGACCATAGAGATCGGATACATCACCATAGAGACCATAGAGACCCATAGGGACCATACAGACCATAGAGACCCATAGAGACCATAGAGATCGGATACATCACCATAGAGACCATAGAGACCCATAGGGACCATACAGAGCATAGAGACCCGTAGAGACCATAGAGACCATAGAGATCGGATACATCACCATAGAGACCATAGAGACCCATAGGGACCATAGAGACCATACAGTCCATAGAGACCATAGAGACCACAGAGACCCATAGAGACCCATAGAGACCATAGAGACCATAGAGATCGAATACATCACCATAGAGAACACAGAGACCATAGAGACCCATAGAGACCATAGAGACCCATAGAGACCATAGAGACCATTGAGACCGGATACATCACCATAGAGACCGTAGAGACCCATAGGGACCATACAGAGCATAGAGACCCATAGAGACCATAGAGACCATAGAGATCGGATACATCACCATAGAGACCATAGAGACCCATAGGGACCATACAGTCCATAGAGACCATAGAGACCCATAGAGACCCATAGAGACCATAGAGACCCATAGAGACCATAGAGACCCATAGAGACCATAGAGACCATTGAGATTGGATACATCACCATAGAGACCATAGAGACCGGATACATCACCATAGAGACCGTAGAGACCCATAGGGACCATAGAGACCATACAGACCATAGAAACCCATAGAGACCCATAGAGACCATAGAGACCATAGAGATCGGATTCATCACCATAGAGACCATAGAGACCATAGAGACCATAGAAACCCATAGAGACCATAGAGACGGGATACATCACCATAGAGACCACAGAGACCCATAGGGACCATAGAGACCATAGAGACCATAAAGACCATAGATATCGGATACATCACCATAGAGACCATAGAGACCCATAGGGACCATAGAGACCATAGAGACCCATAGAGAACATAGAGACCATAGAGATCGAATACATCACCATAGAGACTATAGAGACCCATACAGACCATAGAGACCATAGAGATGGGATGCATCACCATAGAGACCATAGAGACCCATAGAGACCATATAGACCATAGAGATCGGATACATCACCATAGAGACCATAGAGACCCACAGAGATCGGATACATCACCATAGAGACCATAGAGACCCATAGGGACCATAGAGACCATACAGTCCATAGAGACCATAGAGACCATAGAGACCCATAGAGACCATAGAGATCGGATACATCACCATAGAGACCATAGAGACCCATAGGGACCATACAGACCATAGAGACCCATAGAGACCATAGAGACCATAGAGGTCGGATACATCACCATAGAGACCATAGAGACCCATAGGGACCATAGAGACCATAGAGACCATAGAGATCGGATACATCACCATAGAGACCATACAGACCCATATGGACCATACAGACCATAGAGACCCATAGAGAACATAGAGACCATAGAGATCGAATACATCACCATAGAGACTATAGAGACCCATAGAGACCATAGAGACCCATAGAGACCATAGAGACCCTTAGAGACCATAGAGATCGGATACATCACCACAGAGACCATAGAGACCCATAGGGACCATAGAGACGATAGAGACCCATAGAGACCATAGAGATCGGATACATCACCATAGAGGCCATAGAGACCCATAGGGACCATACAGACCATAGAGACCATAAAGACCATAGATATCGGATACATCACCATAGAGACCATAGAGACCCATAGGGACCATAGAGACCATACAGACCATAGAGACCATAAAGACCCATAGAGATCATACAGACTATAGAGATCGGATACATCACCATAGAGACCATAGAGACCCATAGGGACCATAGAGACCCATAGACACCATAGAGACCGGATACATCACCATAGAGACCATAGAGACCCATAGGGACCATATAGACCATACAGACCATACAGACCATAGAGACCCATAGAGACCCATAGAGACCATAGAGATTGGATACATCACCATAGAGACCATAGAGACCCATAGGGACCATAGAGACACATAGAGACCCATAGAGACCATAGAGACCCATAGAGACCATAGAGAACATAGAGATCGGATACATCACCATAGAGACCTCAGAGACACATAGGGACCATAGAGACCATAGAGACCCATAGAGACCATAGAGATCGGATACATCACCATAGAGACCATAGAGACCCATAGAGACCATAGAGACCCATAGAGACCATAGAGACCCATAGAGACCATAGAGACCATAGAGATCGGATACATCACCTTAGAGACCCATAGGGACCATAGAGACCATAGAGACCCATAGAGACCATAGAGATCGGATTCATCACCATAGAGACTATAGAGACCCATAGAGACCATAGAGACCCATAGAGACCATAGAGACCATAGAGACCCATAGAGACCATAGAGACCATAGAGATCGGATACATCACCATAGAGACCATAGAGACCCATAGGGACCATAGAGACCATAGAGACCCATAGAGACCATAGAGACCAGAGAGACCCATAGGGACCATAGAGATCGGATACATCACCATAGAGACCATAGAGACCCATAGGGACCATACAGACCATAAAGACCCATAGAGACCATAGAGACCATAGCGGTCGAATACATCACCATAGAGACTATAGACACCCATAGAGACCATAGAGACCCATAGAGACCCATAGAGACCCTTAGAGACCATAGAGATCGGATACATCACCATAGAGACCATAGAGACTCATAGGGACCATAGAGACCCATAGAGATCGGATACATCACCATAGAGACCAATAGGGACCATACAGAGCATAGAGACCCATAGAGACCATAAAGACCATAGATATCGGATACATCACCATAGAGACCATAGAGACCCATAGGGACCATAGAGACCATACAGACCATAGAGACCATAGAGACCATAAAGACCCATAGAGACCATAGAGAACATAGAGATCGGATACATCACCATAGAGACCTCAGAGACACATAGGGACCATAGAGACCATAGAGACCCATAGAGATCATAGAGATCGGATACATCACCATAGAGACCATAGAGACCCATAGAGACCATAGAGACCCATAGAGACCATAGAGACCCATAGAGACCATAGAGACCATAGAGATCGGATACATCACCATAGAGACCCATAGGGACCATAGAGACCATAGAGACCCATAGAGACCATAGAGATCGGATTCATCACCATAGAGACTATAGAGACCCATAGAGACCATAGAGACCCATAGAGACCATAGAGACCATAGAGACCAATAGAGACCATAGAGACCATAGAGATCGGATACATCACCATAGAGACCATAGAGACCCATAGGGACCATAGAGACCATAGAGACCCATAGAGACCATAGAGACCAGAGAGACCCATAGGGACCCATAGAGACCATAGAGATCGGATACATCACCATAGAGACCATAGAGACCCATAGGGACCATACAGACCATAAAGACCCATAGAGACCATAGAGACCATAGCGGTCGAATACATCACCATAGAGACTATAGACACCCATAGAGACCATAGAGACCCATAGAGACCCATAGAGACCCTTAGAGACCATAGAGATCGGATACATCACCATAGAGACCATAGAGACCCATAGGGACCATAGAGACCCATAGAGATCGGATACATCACCATAGAGACCAATAGGGACCATACAGAGCATAGAGACCCATAGAGACCATAAAGACCATAGATATCGGATACATCACCATAGAGACCATAGAGACCCATAGGGACCATAGAGACCATACAGACCATAAGACCATAGAGACCATAAAGACCCATAGAGACCATACAGACCATAGAGATCGGATACATCACCATAGAGACCATAGAGACCCATAGGGACCATAGAGACCATAGAGACCATAGAGACCCATAGAAACGATAGAGACCGGATACACCACCATAGAGACCATAGAGACCCATAGGGACCAGAGAGACCATACAGACCATCGAGACCATAGAGTCCATAGACACCCATAGGGACCATACAGACCATAGAGACCCATAGAGACCATAGAGACCATAGAGATCGAATACATCACCATAGAGACTACAGAGACCCATAGAGACCCATAGAGACCCATAGAGACCATAGAGACCATAGAGACCCATAGAGACCATAGCGACCATAGAGATCGGATGCATCACCATAGAGACCATAGAGACCCATAGGGACCATAGAGACCGTAGAGATCGGATACATCACCATAGAGACCATAGAGACCCATAGGGACCATAGAGACCATAGAGACCATAGAGACAATAGAGACCATAAAGACCCATAGAGACCATAAAGACCAATAGAGACCATACAGACCATAGAGATCGGATACATCACCATAGAGACCATAGAGACCCATAGGGACCATAGAGACCATAGAGACCATATAGACCATAGAGACCCATAGAGACCATAGAGACCATAGAGATCGGATACATCACCATAGAGACCATAGAGACCCATAGGGACCATAGAGACCATAGAGACCCATAGAGACCATAGAGACCCATAGAGACCCGTAGAGACCATAGAGAACATAGAGATCGGATACATCACCATAGAGAACACAGAGACCATAGAGACCCATAGAGACCATAGAGACCCATAGAGACCATAGAGACCATTGAGACTGGATACATCACCATAGAGACCATAGAGACCGGATACATCACCATAGAGACCGTAGAGACCCATAGGGACCATAGAGACCATACAGACCATAGAAACCCATAGAGACCCATAGAGACCATAGAAACCATAGAGATCGGATTCATCACCATAGAGACCATAGAGACCATAGAGACCATAGAAACCCATAGAGACCATAGAGACCGGATACATCACCATAGAGACCACAGAGACCCATAGGGACCATAGAGACCATAGAGACCATAAAGACCATAGAGATAGGATACATCACCATAGAGACGATAGAGACCCATAGGGACCATAGAGACCATAGAGACCATAGAGATCGGATTCATCACCATAGAGACCATAGAGACCATAGAGACCATAGAGACCATAGAGATCGGATACATCACCATAGAGACCCATAGGGACCCATAGAGACCATAGAGACCGGATACATCACCACAGAGACCATAGAGACCCATAGGGACCATAGAGACCATAGAGGCCATAGAGACCATAGAGACCATAGAGATCGGATACATAACCATAGAGACTATAGAGACGCATAGAGACCATAGAGATCGGATACATCACCATAGAGACCCGTAGAGACCATAGAGACTGTATACATTACCATAGAGACCACAGAGACCCATAGGGACCATAGAGACCATAGAGAGCCATAGAGACCATAGAGACCATAGAGACCCATAGAGACCATAGAGACCATAGAGATCAGATTCATCACCATAGAGAACATAGAGACCATAGAGACCATAGAAACCCATAGAGACCGGATACATCACCATAGAGACCACAGAGACCCATAGGGACCATAGAGACAATAGAGACCATAGAGATCGGATACATCACCATAGAGACCATAGAGACCCATAGAGACCATAGAGACCATAGAGACCCATAGAGACAATAGAGACCATAGAGATCGAATACATCACCATAGAGACCACAGAGGCCATAGAGACCCATAGAGACCATAGAGACCCATAGAGACCATAGAGACCCATAGAGACCATAGAGACCATTGAGATTGGATACATCACCATAGAGACCATAGAGACCGGATACATCACCATAGAGACCGTAGAGACCCATAGGGACCATAGAGAGCATACAGACCATAGAAACCCATAGAGACCCATAGAGACCATAGAGACCATAGAGATCGGATTCATCACCATAGAGACCATAGGGACCATAGAGACCATAGAGATGGGATACATCACCATAGAGACCCATAGAGACCATAGAGATCATAGAGACCCATAGAGACCATAGAGACCATAGAGATCGGATTCATCACCATAGAGACCATAGAGACCATAGAGACCATAGAAACCCATAGAGACCATAGAGACCGGATACATCACCATAGAGACCACAGAGACCCATAGAGACCATAGAGACCCATAGAGACCATAGAGACCCTAGAGACCATAGACATCGGATACATCACCATAGACACCATAGAGACCATAGAGACCATAGTGACCCATAGAGACCATAGAGACCATAGAGATGGGATACATCACCATAGAGACCATAGAGACCCATAGGGACCATACAGACCATAGAGACCCATAGAGAACATAGAGACCATAGAGATCGAATACATCACCATAGAGACTATAGAGACCCATAAAGACCCATAGAGACGCATAGAGAACATAGAGACCATAGAGATCGAATACATCACCATAGAGACTATAGAGACCCATAGAGACCCATAGAGACCCATAGAGACCATAGAGACCATAGAGACCCATAGAGACCATAGAGACCATAGAGATCGGATAGATCACCATAGAGACCCATAGGGACCATAGAGACCCATAGGGACCATACAGACCATAGAGATCGGATACATCACCATAGAGACCATAGAGAACCATAGGGACCATAGAGACCATACGGACCGTAGAGGCCATAAAGACCCATAGAGACCATACAGACCATAGAGATCGGATACATCACCATAGAGACCATAGAGACCCATAGGGACCATAGAGACCATAGAGACCATAGAGATCGGATTCATCACCTTAGAGACCATAGAGACCATAGAGATCGGATACATCACCATAGAGACCCATAGGGACCCATAGAGACCATAGAGACCGGATACATCACCATAGAGACCATAGAGACCCATAGGGACCAGAGAGACCATAGAGGCCATAGAGACCATAGAGACCATAGAGATCGGATACATCACCATAGAGACTATAGAGACCCATAGAACATAGAGATCGGATACATCACCATAGAGACCCATAGAGACCATAGAGACTGTATACATTACCATAGAGACCACAGAGACCCATAGGGACCATAGAGACCATAGAGAGCCATAGAGACCATAGAGACCATAGAGACCCATAGAGACCATAGAGACCATAGAGATCAGATTCATCACCATAGAGAACATAGAGACCATAGAGACCATAGAAACCCATAGAGACCATAGAGACCGGATACATCACCATAGAGACCACAGAGACCCATAGGGACCATAGAGACAATAGAGACCATAGAGATCGGATACATCACCGTAGAGACCATAGAGACCCATAGAGACCATAGAGACCATAGAGACCCATAGAGACCATAGAGACCATAGAGATCGGATACATCACCATAGAGACCATAGAGACCCATAGGGACCATACAGACCATAGAGACCCATAGAGACCATAGAGATCGGATACATCACCATAGAGACCATAGAGACCCATAGGGACCATACAGAGCATAGAGACCCGTAGAGACCATAGAGACCATAGAGATCGGATACATCACCATAGAGACCATAGAGACCCATAGGGACCATAGAGACCATACAGTCCATAGAGACCATAGAGACCATAGAGACCCATAGAGACCCATAGAGACCATAGGGACCATAGAGATCGAATACATCACCATAGAGAACACAGAGACCATAGAGACCCATAGAGACCATAGAGACCCATAGAGACCATAGAGACCATTGAGACTGGATACATCACCATAGAGACCATAGAGACCGGATACATCACCATAGAGACCGTAGAGACCCATAGGGACCATAGAGACCATAAAGATCATAGAAACCCATAGAGACCCAGAGAGACCATAGAGACCATAGAGATCGGATTCATCACCATAGAGACCATAGAGACCATAGAGACCATAGAAACCCATAGAGACCATAGAGACCGGATACATCACCATAGAGACCACAGAGACCCATAGGGACCATAGAGACCATAGAGACCATAAAGACCATAGAGATAGGATACATCACCATAGAGACGATAGAGACCCATAGGGACCATAGAGACCATAGAGACCATAGAGATCAGATTCATCACCATAGAGAACATAGAGACCATAGAGACCATAGAAACCCATAGAGACCGGATACATCACCATAGAGACCACAGAGACCCATAGGGACCATAGAGACAATAGAGACCATAGAGATCGGATACATCACCATAGAGACCATAGAGACCCATAGAGACCATAGAGACCATAGAGACCCATAGAGACAATAGAGACCATAGAGATCGGATACATCACCATAGAGACCATAGAGACCCATAGAGACCATAGAGACCATAGAGATCGGATACATCACCATAGAGACTATAGAGACCCATAGACCATAGAGATCGGATACATCACCATAGAGACCCATAGAGACCACAGAGACCCATAGGGACCATAGAGACCATAGAGAGCCATAGAGACCATAGAGACCATAGAGACCCATAGAGACCATAGAGACCATAGAGATCAGATTCATCACCATAGAGAACATAGAGACCATAGAGACCATAGAAACCCATAGAGACCATAGAGACCGGATACATCACCATAGAGACCACAGAGACCCATAGGGACCATAGAGACAATAGAGACCATAGAGATCGGATACATCACCATAGAGACCGTAGAGACCCAAAGGGACCATAGAGACCATAGAGACCCATAGAGACCATAGAGACCATAGAGATCGGATACATCACCATAGAGACCATAGAGACCCATAGGGACCATACAGACCATAGAGACCCATAGAGACCATAGAGATCGGATACATCACCATAGAGACCATAGAGACCCATAGGGACCATACAGAGCATAGAGACCCGTAGAGACCATAGAGACCATAGAGATCGGATACATCACCATAGAGACCATAGAGACCCATAGGGACCATAGAGACCATACAGTCCATAGAGACCATAGAGACCACAGAGACCCATAGAGACCCATAGAGACCATAGAGACCATAGAGATCGAATACATCACCATAGAGAACACAGAGACCATAGAGACCCATAGAGACCATAGAGACCCATAGAGACCATAGAGACCATTGAGACCGGATACATCACCATAGAGACCGTAGAGACCCATAGGGACCATACAGAGCATAGAGACCCATAGAGACCATAGAGACCATAGAGATCGGATACATCACCATAGAGACCATAGAGACCCATAGGGACCATACAGACCATAGAGACCCATAGAGACCATAGAGACCATAGAGGTCGGATACATCACCATAGAGACCATAGAGACCCATAGGGACCATAGAGACCATAGAGACCATAGAGATCGGATACATCACCATAGAGACCATACAGACCCATATGGACCATACAGACCATAGAGACCCATAGAGAACATAGAGACCATAGAGATCGAATACATCACCATAGAGACTATAGAGACCCATAGAGACCATAGAGACCCATAGAGACCCTTAGAGACCATAGAGATCGGATACATCACCACAGAGACCATAGAGACCCATAGGGACCATAGAGACGATAGAGACCCATAGAGACCATAGAGATCGGATACATCACCATAGAGGCCATAGAGACCCATAGGGACCATACAGACCATAGAGACCATAAAGACCATAGATATCGGATACATCACCATAGAGACCATAGAGACCCATAGGGACCATAGAGACCATACAGACCATAGAGACCATAAAGACCCATAGAGATCATACAGACTATAGAGATCGGATACATCACCATAGAGACCATAGAGACCCATAGGGACCATAGAGACCATAGAGACCATAGAGATCGGATTCATCACCATAGAGACCATAGAGACCATAGAGATCGGATACATCACCATAGAGACCCATAGGGACCCATAGAGACCATAGAGATCGAATACATCACCATAGAGAACACAGAGACCATAGAGACCCATAGAGACCATAGAGACCCATAGAGACCATAGAGACCATTGAGACTGGATACATCACCATAGAGACCATAGAGACCGGATACATCACCATAGAGACCGTAGAGACCCATAGGGACCATAGAGACCATACAGACCATAGAAACCCATAGAGACCCAGAGAGACCATAGAGACCATAGAGATCGGATTCATCACCATAGAGACCATAGAGACCATAGAGACCATAGAAACCCATAGAGACCATAGAGACCGGATACATCACCATAGAGACCACAGAGACCCATAGGGACCATAGAGACCATAGAGACCATAAAGACCATAGAGATAGGATACATCACCATAGAGACGATAGAGACCCATAGGGACCATAGAGACAATAGAGACCATAGAGATCGGATACATCACCATAGAGACCGTAGAGACCCAAAGGGACCATAGAGACCATAGAGACCCATAGAGACCATAGAGACCATAGAGATCGGATACATCACCATAGAGACCATAGAGACCCATAGGGACCATACAGACCATAGAGACCCATAGAGACCATAGAGATCGGATACATCACCATAGAGACCATAGAGACCCATAGGGACCATACAGAGCATAGAGACCCGTAGAGACCATAGAGACCATAGAGATCGGATACATCACCATAGAGACCATAGAGACCCATAGGGACCATAGAGACCATACAGTCCATAGAGACCATAGAGACCACAGAGACCCATAGAGACCCATAGAGACCATAGAGACCATAGAGATCGAATACATCACCATAGAGAACACAGAGACCATAGAGACCCATAGAGACCATAGAGACCCATAGAGACCATAGAGACCATTGAGACCGGATACATCACCATAGAGACCGTAGGGACCCATAGGGACCATACAGAGCATAGAGACCCATAGAGACCATAGAGACCATAGAGATCGGATACATCACCATAGAGACCATAGAGACCCATAGGGACCATACAGTCCATAGAGACCATAGAGACCCATAGAGACCCATAGAGACCATAGAGACCCATAGAGACCATAGAGACCCATAGAGACCATAGAGACCATTGAGATTGGATACATCACCATAGAGACCATAGAGACCGGATACATCACCATAGAGACCGTAGAGACCCATAGGGACCATAGAGACCATACAGACCATAGAAACCCATAGAGACCCATAGAGACCATAGAGACCATAGAGATCGGATTCATCACCATAGAGACCATAGAGACCATAGAGACCATAGAAACCCATAGAGACCATAGAGACGGGATACATCACCATAGAGACCACAGAGACCCATAGGGACCATAGAGACCATAGAGACCATAAAGACCATAGATATCGGATACATCACCATAGAGACCATAGAGACCCATAGGGACCATAGAGACCATAGAGACCCATAGAGAACATAGAGACCATAGAGATCGAATACATCACCATAGAGACTATAGAGACCCATACAGACCATAGAGACCATAGAGATGGGATGCATCACCATAGAGACCATAGAGACCCATAGAGACCATAGAGACCCATAGAGACCATATAGACCATAGAGATCGGATACATCACCATAGAGACCATAGAGACCCACAGAGATCGGATACATCACCATAGAGACCATAGAGACCCATAGGGACCATAGAGACCATACAGTCCATAGAGACCATAGAGACCATAGAGACCCATAGAGACCATAGAGATCGGATACATCACCATAGAGACCATAGAGACCCATAGGGACCATACAGACCATAGAGACCCATAGAGACCATAGAGACCATAGAGGTCGGATACATCACCATAGAGACCATAGAGACCCATAGGGACCATAGAGACCATAGAGACCATAGAGATCGGATACATCACCATAGAGACCATACAGACCCATATGGACCATACAGACCATAGAGACCCATAGAGAACATAGAGACCATAGAGATCGAATACATCACCATAGAGACTATAGAGACCCATAGAGACCATAGAGACCCATAGAGACCATAGAGACCCTTAGAGACCATAGAGATCGGATACATCACCACAGAGACCATAGAGACCCATAGGGACCATAGAGACGATAGAGACCCATAGAGACCATAGAGATCGGATACATCACCATAGAGGCCATAGAGACCCATAGGGACCATACAGACCATAGAGACCATAAAGACCATAGATATCGGATACATCACCATAGAGACCATAGAGACCCATAGGGACCATAGAGACCATACAGACCATAGAGACCATAAAGACCCATAGAGATCATACAGACTATAGAGATCGGATACATCACCATAGAGACCATAGAGACCCATAGGGACCATAGAGACCCATAGACACCATAGAGACCGGATACATCACCATAGAGACCATAGAGACCCATAGGGACCATATAGACCATACAGACCATACAGACCATAGAGACCCATAGAGACCCATAGAGACCATAGAGATTGGATACATCACCATAGAGACCATAGAGACCCATAGGGACCATAGAGACCCATAGAGACCCATAGAGACCATAGAGACCCATAGAGACCATAGAGAACATAGAGATCGGATACATCACCATAGAGACCTCAGAGACACATAGGGACCATAGAGACCATAGAGACCCATAGAGACCATAGAGATCGGATACATCACCATAGAGACCATAGAGACCCATAGAGACCATAGAGACCCATAGAGACCATAGAGACCCATAGAGACCATAGAGACCATAGAGATCGGATACATCACCATAGAGACCCATAGGGACCATAGAGACCATAGAGACCCATAGAGACCATAGAGATCGGATTCATCACCATAGAGACTATAGAGACCCATAGAGACCATAGAGACCCATAGAGACCATAGAGACCATAGAGACCCATAGAGACCATAGAGACCATAGAGATCGGATACATCACCATAGAGACCATAGAGACCCATAGGGACCATAGAGACCATAGAGACCCATAGAGACCATAGAGACCAGAGAGACCCATAGGGACCATAGAGATCGGATACATCACCATAGAGACCATAGAGACCCATAGGGACCATACAGACCATAAAGACCCATAGAGACCATAGAGACCATAGCGGTCGAATACATCACCATAGAGACTATAGACACCCATAGAGACCATAGAGACCCATAGAGACCCATAGAGACCCTTAGAGACCATAGAGATCGGATACATCACCATAGAGACCATAGAGACCCATAGGGACCATAGAGACCCATAGAGATCGGATACATCACCATAGAGACCAATAGGGACCATACAGAGCATAGAGACCCATAGAGACCATAAAGACCATAGATATCGGATACATCACCATAGAGACCATAGAGACCCATAGGGACCATAGAGACCATACAGACCATAGAGACCATAGAGACCATAAAGACCCATAGAGACCATAGAGAACATAGAGATCGGATACATCACCATAGAGACCTCAGAGACACATAGGGACCATAGAGACCATAGAGACCCATAGAGATCATAGAGATCGGATACATCACCATAGAGACCATAGAGACCCATAGAGACCATAGAGACCCATAGAGACCATAGAGACCATAGAGATCGGATACATCACCATAGAGACCCATAGGGACCATAGAGACCATAGAGACCCATAGAGACCATAGAGATCGGATTCATCACCATAGAGACTATAGAGACCCATAGAGACCATAGAGACCCATAGAGACCATAGAGACCATAGAGACCAATAGAGACCATAGAGACCATAGAGATCGGATACATCACCATAGAGACCATAGAGACCCATAGGGACCATAGAGACCATAGAGACCCATAGAGACCATAGAGACCAGAGAGACCCATAGGGACCCATAGAGACCATAGAGATCGGATACATCACCATAGAGACCATAGAGACCCATAGGGACCATACAGACCATAAAGACCCATAGAGACCATAGAGACCATAGCGGTCGAATACATCACCATAGAGACTATAGACACCCATAGAGACCATAGAGACCCATAGAGACCCATAGAGACCCTTAGAGACCATAGAGATCGGATACATCACCATAGAGACCATAGAGACCCATAGGGACCATAGAGACCCATAGAGATCGGATACATCACCATAGAGACCAATAGGGACCATACAGAGCATAGAGACCCATAGAGACCATAAAGACCATAGATATCGGATACATCACCATAGAGACCATAGAGACCCATAGGGACCATAGAGACCATACAGACCATAGAGACCATAGAGACCATAAAGACCCATAGAGACCATACAGACCATAGAGATCGGATACATCACCATAGAGACCATAGAGACCCATAGGGACCATAGAGACCATAGAGACCATAGAGACCCATAGAAACGATAGAGACCGGATACACCACCATAGAGACCATAGAGACCCATAGGGACCAGAGAGACCATACAGACCATCGAGACCATAGAGTCCATAGACACCCATAGGGACCATACAGACCATAGAGACCCATAGAGACCATAGAGACCATAGAGATCGAATACATCACCATAGAGACTACAGAGACCCATAGAGACCCATAGAGACCCATAGAGACCATAGAGACCATAGAGACCCATAGAGACCATAGCGACCATAGAGATCGGATGCATCACCATAGAGACCATAGAGACCCATAGGGACCATAGAGACCGTAGAGATCGGATACATCACCATAGAGACCATAGAGACCCATAGGGACCATAGAGACCATAGAGACCATAGAGACAATAGAGACCATAAAGACCCATAGAGACCATAAAGACCAATAGAGACCATACAGACCATAGAGATCGGATACATCACCATAGAGACCATAGAGACCCATAGGGACCATAGAGACCATAGAGACCATATAGACCATAGAGACCCATAGAGACCATAGAGACCATAGAGATCGGATACATCACCATAGAGACCATAGAGACCCATAGGGACCATAGAGACCATAGAGACCCATAGAGACCATAGAGACCCATAGAGACCCGTAGAGACCATAGAGAACATAGAGATCGGATACATCACCATAGAGAACACAGAGACCATAGAGACCCATAGGGACCATAGAGACCCATAGAGACCATAGAGACCATTGAGACTGGATACATCACCATAGAGACCATAGAGACCGGATACATCACCATAGAGACCGTAGAGACCCATAGGGACCATAGAGACCATACAGACTATAGAAACCCATAGAGACCCATAGAGACCATAGAAACCATAGAGATCGGATTCATCACCATAGAGACCATAGAGACCATAGAGACCATAGAAACCCATAGAGACCATAGAGACCGGATACATCACCATAGAGACCACAGAGACCCATAGGGACCATAGAGACCATAGAGACCATAAAGACCATAGAGATAGGATACATCACCATAGAGACGATAGAGACCCATAGGGACCATAGAGACCATAGAGACCATAGAGATCGGATTCATCACCATAGAGACCATAGAGACCATAGAGACCATAGAGATCGGATACATCACCATAGAGACCCATAGGGACCCATAGAGACCATAGAGACCGGATTCATCACCACAGAGACCATAGAGACCCATAGGGACCATAGAGACCATAGAGGCCATAGAGACCATAGAGACCATAGAGATCGGATACATAACCATAGAGACTATAGAGACGCATAGAGACCATAGAGATCGGATACATCACCATAGAGACCCGTAGAGACCATAGAGACTGTATACATTACCATAGAGACCACAGAGACCCATAGGGACCATAGAGACCATAGAGAGCCATAGAGACCATAGAGACCATAGAGACCCATAGAGACCATAGAGACCATAGAGATCAGATTCATCACCATAGAGAACATAGAGACCATAGAGACCATAGAAACCCATAGAGACCGGATACATCACCATAGAGACCACAGAGACCCATAGGGACCATAGAGACAATAGAGACCATAGAGATCGGATACATCACCATAGAGACCATAGAGACCCATAGAGACCATAGAGACCATAGAGACCCATAGAGACAATAGAGACCATAGAGATCGAATACATCACCATAGAGACCACAGAGGCCATAGAGACCCATAGAGACCATAGAGACCCATAGAGACCATAGAGACCCATAGAGACCATAGAGACCATTGAGATTGGATACATCACCATAGAGACCATAGAGACCGGATACATCACCATAGAGACCGTAGAGACCCATAGGGACCATAGAGAGCATACAGACCATAGAAACCCATAGAGACCCATAGAGACCATAGAGACCATAGAGATCGGATTCATCACCATAGAGACCATAGGGACCATAGAGACCATAGAGATGGGATACATCACCATAGAGACCCATAGAGACCATAGAGATCATAGAGACCCATAGAGACCATAGAGACCATAGAGATCGGATTCATCACCATAGAGACCATAGAGACCATAGAGACCATAGAAACCCATAGAGACCATAGAGACCGGATACATCACCATAGAGACCACAGAGACCCATAGAGACCATAGAGACCCATAGAGACCATAGAGACCCTAGAGACCATAGACATCGGATACATCACCATAGACACCATAGAGACCATAGAGACCATAGTGACCCATAGAGACCATAGAGACCATAGAGATGGGATACATCACCATAGAGACCATAGAGACCCATAGGGACCATACAGACCATAGAGACCCATAGAGAACATAGAGACCATAGAGATCGAATACATCACCATAGAGACTATAGAGACCCATAAAGACCCATAGAGACGCATAGAGAACATAGAGACCATAGAGATCGAATACATCACCATAGAGACTATAGAGACCCATAGAGACCCATAGAGACCCATAGAGACCATAGAGACCATAGAGACCCATAGAGACCATAGAGACCATAGAGATCGGATAGATCACCATAGAGACCCATAGGGACCATAGAGACCCATAGGGACCATACAGACCATAGAGATCGGATACATCACCATAGAGACCATAGAGAACCATAGGGACCATAGAGACCATACGGACCGTAGAGGCCATAAAGACCCATAGAGACCATACAGACCATAGAGATCGGATACATCACCATAGAGACCATAGAGACCCATAGGGACCATAGAGACCATAGAGACCATAGAGATCGGATTCATCACCATAGAGACCATAGAGACCATAGAGATCGGATACATCACCATAGAGACCCATAGGGACCCATAGAGACCATAGAGACCGGATACATCACCATAGAGACCATAGAGACCCATAGGGACCATAGAGACCATAGAGGCCATAGAGACCATAGAGACCATAGAGATCGGATACATCACCATAGAGACTATAGAGACCCATAGAACATAGAGATCGGATACATCACCATAGAGACCCATAGAGACCATAGAGACTGTATACATTACCATAGAGACCACAGAGACCCATAGGGACCATAGAGACCATAGAGAGCCATAGAGACCATAGAGACCATAGAGACCCATAGAGACCATAGAGACCATAGAGATCAGATTCATCACCATAGAGAACATAGAGACCATAGAGACCATAGAAACCCATAGAGACCATAGAGACCGGATACATCACCATAGAGACCACAGAGACCCATAGGGACCATAGAGACAATAGAGACCATAGAGATCGGATACATCACCGTAGAGACCATAGAGACCCATAGAGACCATAGAGACCATAGAGACCCATAGAGACCATAGAGACCATAGAGATCGGATACATCACCATAGAGACCATAGAGACCCATAGGGACCATACAGACCATAGAGACCCATAGAGACCATAGAGATCGGATACATCACCATAGAGACCATAGAGACCCATAGGGACCATACAGAGCATAGAGACCCGTAGAGACCATAGAGACCATAGAGATCGGATACATCACCATAGAGACCATAGAGACCCATAGGGACCATAGAGACCATACAGTCCATAGAGACCATAGAGACCATAGAGACCCATAGAGACCCATAGAGACCATAGAGACCATAGAGATCGAATACATCACCATAGAGAACACAGAGACCATAGAGACCCATAGAGACCATAGAGACCCATAGAGACCATAGAGACCATTGAGACTGGATACATCACCATAGAGACCATAGAGACCGGATACATCACCATAGAGACCGTAGAGACCCATAGGGACCATAGAGACCATACAGATCATAGAAACCCATAGAGACCCAGAGAGACCATAGAGACCATAGAGATCGGATTCATCACCATAGAGACCATAGAGACCATAGAGACCATAGAAACCCATAGAGACCATAGAGACCGGATACATCACCATAGAGACCACAGAGACCCATAGGGACCATAGAGACCATAGAGACCATAAAGACCATAGAGATAGGATACATCACCATAGAGACGATAGAGACCCATAGGGACCATAGAGACCATAGAGACCATAGAGATCAGATTCATCACCATAGAGAACATAGAGACCATAGAGACCATAGAAACCCATAGAGACCGGATACATCACCATAGAGACCACAGAGACCCATAGGGACCATAGAGACAATAGAGACCATAGAGATCGGATACATCACCATAGAGACCATAGAGACCCATAGAGACCATAGAGACCATAGAGACCCATAGAGACAATAGAGACCATAGAGATCGGATACATCACCATAGAGACCATAGAGACCCATAGAGACCATAGAGACCATAGAGATCGGATACATCACCATAGAGACTATAGAGACCCATAGACCATAGAGATCGGATACATCACCATAGAGACCCATAGAGACCACAGAGACCCATAGGGACCATAGAGACCATAGAGAGCCATAGAGACCATAGAGACCATAGAGACCCATAGAGACCATAGAGACCATAGAGATCAGATTCATCACCATAGAGAACATAGAGACCATAGAGACCATAGAAACCCATAGAGACCATAGAGACCGGATACATCACCATAGAGACCACAGAGACCCATAGGGACCATAGAGACAATAGAGACCATAGAGATCGGATACATCACCATAGAGACCGTAGAGACCCAAAGGGACCGTAGAGACCCAAAGGGTCCATAGAGACCATAGAGACCCATAGAGACCATAGAGACCATAGAGATCGGATACATCACCATAGAGACCATAGAGACCCATAGGGACCATACAGACCATAGAGACCCATAGAGACCATAGAGATCGGATACATCACCATAGAGACCATAGAGACCCATAGGGACCATACAGAGCATAGAGACCCGTAGAGACCATAGAGACCATAGAGATCGGATACATCACCATAGAGACCATAGAGACCCATAGGGACCATAGAGACCATAGAGTCCATAGAGACCATAGAGACCACAGAGACCCATAGAGACCCATAGAGACCATAGAGACCATAGAGATCGAATACATCACCATAGAGAACACAGAGACCATAGAGACCCATAGAGACCATAGAGACCCATAGAGACCATAGAGACCATTGAGACCGGATACATCACCATAGAGACCGTAGAGACCCATAGGGACCATACAGAGCATAGAGACCCATAGAGACCATAGAGACCATAGAGATCGGATACATCACCATAGAGACCATAGAGACCCATAGGGACCATACAGACCATAGAGACCCATAGAGACCATAGAGACCATAGAGGTCGGATACATCACCATAGAGACCATAGAGACCCATAGGGACCATAGAGACCATAGAGACCATAGAGATCGGATACATCACCATAGAGACCATACAGACCCATATGGACCATACAGACCATAGAGACCCATAGAGAACATAGAGACCATAGAGATCGAATACATCACCATAGAGACTATAGAGACCCATAGAGACCATAGAGACCCATAGAGACCATAGAGACCCTTAGAGACCATAGAGATCGGATACATCACCACAGAGACCATAGAGACCCATAGGGACCATAGAGACGATAGAGACCCATAGAGACCATAGAGATCGGATACATCACCATAGAGGCCATAGAGACCCATAGGGACCATACAGACCATAGAGACCATAAAGACCATAGATATCGGATACATCACCATAGAGACCATAGAGACCCATAGGGACCATAGAGACCATACAGACCATAGAGACCATAAAGACCCATAGAGATCATACAGACTATAGAGATCGGATACATCACCATAGAGACCATAGAGACCCATAGGGACCATAGAGACCCATAGACACCATAGAGACCGGATACATCACCATAGAGACCATAGAGACCCATAGGGACCATATAGACCATACAGACCATAGAGACCATAGAGACCATAAAGACCCATAGAGACCATAGAGATCGGATACATCACCATAGAGACCATAGAGACGATAGAGACCCATAGAGACCATAGAGATCGGATACATCACCATAGAGACCATAAAGACCCATAGGGACCATACAGACCATAGAGACCCATAGAGACCCATAGAGACCATAGAGATTGGATACATCACCATAGAGACCATAGAGACCCATAGGGACCATAGAGACCCATAGAGACCATAGAGACCCATAGAGACCATAGAGAACATAGAGATCGGATACATCACCATAGAGACCTCAGAGACACATAGGGACCATAGAGACCATAGAGACCCATAGAGACCATAGAGATCGGATACATCACCATAGAGACCATAGAGACCCATAGAGACCATAGAGACCCATAGAGACCATAGAGACCCATAGAGACCATAGAGACCATAGAGATCGGATACATCACCATAGAGACCCATAGGGACCATAGAGACCATAGAGACCCATAGAGACCATAGAGATCGGATTCATCACCATAGAGACTATAGAGACCCATAGAGACCATAGAGACCCATAGAGACCATAGAGACCATAGAGACCCATAGAGACCATAGAGACCATAGAGACCCATAGAGACCATAGAGACCATAGAGATCGGATACATCACCATAGAGACCATAGAGACCCATAGGGACCATAGAGACCATAGAGACCCATAGAGACCATAGAGACCAGAGAGACCCATAGGGACCCATAGAGACCATAGAGATCGGATACATCACCATAGAGACCATAGAGACCCATAGGGACCATAGAGACCATAGAGACCATAGAGATCGGATACATCACCATAGAGACCATACAGACCCATATGGACCATACAGACCATAGAGACCCATAGAGAACATAGAGACCATAGAGATCGAATACATCACCATAGAGACTATAGAGACCCATAGAGACCATAGAGACCCATAGAGACCATAGAGACCCTTAGAGACCATAGAGATCGGATACATCACCACAGAGACCATAGAGACCCATAGGGACCATAGAGACGATAGAGACCCATAGAGACCATAGATATCGGATACATCACCATAGAGGCCATAGAGACCCATAGGGACCATACAGACCATAGAGACCATAAAGACCATAGATATCGGATACATCACCATAGAGACCATAGAGACCCATAGGGACCATAGAGACCATACAGACCATAGAGACTATAAAGACCCATAGAGATCATACAGACTATAGAGATCGGATACATCACCATAGAGACCATAGAGACCCATAGGGACCATAGAGACCCATAGACACCATAGAGACCGGATACATCACCATAGAGACCATAGAGACCCATAGGGACCATATAGACCATACAGACCATAGAGACCATAGAGACCATAAAGACCCATAGAGACCATAGAGATCGGATACATCACCATAGAGACCATAGAGACCCATAGAGACCATAGAGATCGGATACATCACCATAGAGACCATAAAGACCCATAGGGACCATACAGACCATAGAGACCCATAGAGACCCATAGAGACCATAGAGATTGGATACATCACCATAGAGACCATAGAGACCCATAGGGACCATAGAGACCCATAGAGACCCATAGAGACCATAGAGACCCATAGAGACCATAGAGAACATAGAGATCGGATACATCACCATAGAGACCTCAGAGACACATAGGGACCATAGAGACCATAGAGACCCATAGAGACCATAGAGATCGGATACATCACCATAGAGACCATAGAGACCCATAGAGACCATAGAGACCCATAGAGACCATAGAGATCGGATTCATCACCATAGAGACTATAGAGACCCATAGAGACCATAGAGACCCATAGAGACCATAGAGACCATAGAGACCCATAGAGACCATAGAGACCATAGAGATCGGATACATCACCATAGAGACCATAGAGACCCATAGGGACCATAGAGACCATAGAGACCCATAGAGACCATAGAGACCAGAGAGACCCATAGGGACCCATAGAGACCATAGAGATCGGATACATCACCATAGAGACCATAGAGACCCATAGGGACCATACAGACCATAAAGACCCATAGAGACCATAGAGACCATAGCGGTCGAATACATCACCATAGAGACTATAGACACCCATAGAGACCATAGAGACCCATAGAGACCCATAGAGACCCTTAGAGACCATAGAGATCGGATACATCACCATAGAGACCATAGAGACCCATAGGGACCATAGAGACCCATAGAGATCGGATACATCACCATAGAGACCAATAGGGACCATACAGAGCATAGAGACCCATAGAGACCATAAAGACCATAGATATCGGATACATCACCATAGAGACCATAGAGACCCATAGGGACCATAGAGACCATACAGACCATAGACACCATAGAGACCATAAAGACCCATAGAGACCATACAGACCATAGAGATCGGATACATCACCATAGAGACCATAGAGACCCATAGGGACCATAGAGACCATAGAGACCATAGAGACCCATAGAAACGATAGAGACCGGATACACCACCATAGAGACCATAGAGACCCATAGGGACCAGAGAGACCATACAGACCATCGAGACCATAGAGTCCATAGACACCCATAGGGACCATACAGACCATAGAGACCCATAGAGACCATAGAGACCATAGAGATCGAATACATCACCATAGAGACTACAGAGACCCATAGAGACCCATAGAGACCCATAGAGACCATAGAGACCATAGAGACCCATAGAGACCATAGCGACCATAGAGATCGGATGCATCACCATAGAGACCATAGAGACCCATAGGGACCATAGAGACCGTAGAGATCGGATACATCACCATAGAGACCATAGAGACCCATAGGGACCATAGAGACCATAGAGACCATAGAGACAATAGAGACCATAAAGACCCATAGAGACCATAAAGACCAATAGAGACCATACAGACCATAGAGATCGGATACATCACCATAGAGACCATAGAGACCCATAGGGACCATAGAGACCATATAGACCATAGAGACCCATAGAGACCATAGAGACCATAGAGATCGGATACATCACCATAGAGACCATAGAGACCCATAGGGACCATAGAGACCATAGAGACCCATAGAGACCATAGAGACCCATAGAGACCCGTAGAGACCATAGAGAACATAGAGATCGGATACATCACCATAGAGAACACAGAGACCATAGAGACCCATAGAGACCATAGAGACCCATAGAGACCATAGAGACCATTGAGACTGGATACATCACCATAGAGACCATAGAGACCGGATACATCACCATAGAGACCGTAGAGACCCATAGGGACCATAGAGACCATACAGACCATAGAAACCCATAGAGACCCATAGAGACCATAGAAACCATAGAGATCGGATTCATCACCATAGAGACCATAGAGACCATAGAGACCATAGAAACCCATAGAGACCATAGAGACCGGATACATCACCATGGAGACCACAGAGACCCATAGGGACCATAGAGACCATAGAGACCATAAAGACCATAGAGATAGGATACATCACCATAGAGACGATAGAGACCCATAGGGACCATAGAGACCATAGAGACCATAGAGATCGGATTCATCACCATAGAGACCATAGAGACCATAGAGACCATAGAGACCATAGAGATCGGATACATCACCATAGAGACCCATAGGGACCCATAGAGACCATAGAGACCGGATACATCACCACAGAGACCATAGAGACCCATAGGGACCATAGAGACCATAGAGGCCATAGAGACCATAGAGACCATAGAGATCGGATACATCACCATAGAGACTATAGAGACGCATAGAGACCATAGAGATCGGATACATCACCATAGAGACCCGTAGAGACCATAGAGACTGTATACATTACCATAGAGACCACAGAGACCCATAGGGACCATAGAGACCATAGAGAGCCATAGAGACCATAGAGACCATAGAGACCCATAGAGACCATAGAGACCATAGAGATCAGATTCATCACCATAGAGAACATAGAGACCATAGAGACCATAGAAACCCATAGAGACCGGATACATCACCATAGAGACCACAGAGACCCATAGGGACCATAGAGACAATAGAGACCATAGAGATCGGATACATCACCATAGAGACCATAGAGACCCATAGAGACCATAGAGACCATAGAGACCCATAGAGACAATAGAGACCATAGAGATCGGATACATCACCATAGAGACCATAGAGACCCATAGAGACCATAGAGATCATAGAGATCGGATACATCACCATAGAGACTATAGAGACCCGTAGACCATAGAGATCGGATACATCACCATAGAGACCCATAGAGACCATAGAGACTGTATACATTACCATAGAGACCACAGAGACCCATAGGGACCATAGAGACCATAGAGAGCCATAGAGACCATAGAGACCATAGAGACCCATAGAGACCATAGAGACCATAGAGATCAGATTCATCACCATAGAGAACATAGAGACCATAGAGACCATAGAAACCCATAGAGACCATAGAGACCGGATACATCACCATAGAGACCACAGAGACCCATAGGGACCATAGAGACAATAGAGACCATAGAGATCGGATACATCACCATAGAGACCATAGAGACCCAAAGGGACCATAGAGACTCATAGAGACCATAGAGATCGGATACATCACCATAGAGACCATAGAGACCCATAGGGACCATACAGACCATAGAGACCCATAGAGACCATAGAGATCGGATACATCACCATAGAGACCATAGAGACCCATAGGGACCATACAGAGCATAGAGACCCGTAGAGACCATAGAGACCATAGAGATCGGATACATCACCATAGAGACCATAGAGACCCATAGGGACCATAGAGACCATACAGTCCATAGAGACCATAGAGACCATAGAGACCCATAGAGACCCATAGAGACCATAGAGACCATAGAGATCGAATACATCACCATAGAGAACACAGAGACCATAGAGACCCATAGGGACCATAGAGACCCATAGAGACCATAGAGACCGGATACATCACCATAGAGACCGTAGAGACCCATAGGGACCATAGAGACCATACAGACCATAGAAACCCATAGAGACCCATAGAGACCATAGAGACCATAGAGATCGGATTCATCACCATAGAGACCATAGAGACCATAGGGACCATAGAAACCCATAGAGACCATAGAGACCGGATACATCACCATAGAGACCACAGAGACCCATAGGGACCATAGAGACAATAGAGACCATAGAGATCGGATACATCACCATAGAGACCATAGAGACCCAAAGGGACCATAGAGACCCATAGAGACCATAGAGATCGGATACATCACCATAGAGACCATAGAGACCCATAGGGACCATACAGACCATACAGACCCATAGAGACCATAGAGATCGGATACATCACCATAGAGACCATAGAGACCCATAGGGACCATACAGAGCATAGAGACCCGTAGAGACCATAGAGACCATAGATATCGGATACATCACCATAGAGACCATAGAGACCCATAGGGACCATAGAGACCATACAGTCCATAGAGACCATAGAGACCATAGAGACCCATAGAGACCCATAGAGACCATAGAGACCATAGAGATCGAATACATCACCATAGAGAACACAGAGACCATAGAGACCCATAGAGACCATAGAGACCCATAGAGACCATAGAGACCATTGAGACCGGATACATCACCATAGAGACCGTAGAGACCCATAGAGACCGTAGAGACCCTTAGGGACCATAGAGACCATACAGACCATAGAAACCCATAGAGACCCATAGAGACCATAGAGACCATAGAGATCGGATTCATCACCATAGAGACCATAGAGACCATAGAGACCATAGAAACCCATAGAGACCATAGAGACCGGATACATCACCATAGAGACCACAGAGATCCATAGGGACCATAGAGACCATAGAGACCATAAAGACCATAGAGATCGGATACATCACCATAGAGACCATAGAGACCCATAGGGACCATAGAGACCATAGAGACACATAGAGACCATAGAGACTGTATACATCACCATAGAGACCCATAGGGACCATACAGACCCATAGAGACCATAAAGACCATAGATATCGGATACATCACCATAGAGACCATAGAGACCCAATGGGACCATAGAGACCATACAGACCATAGAGACCATAGAGACCATAAAGACCCATAGAGACCATACAGACCATAGAGATCGGATACATCACCATAGAGACCATAGAGACCCATAGGGACCATAGAGACCATAGAGACCATAGAGACCTCATACATCACCATAGAGACCATAGAGACCCATAGGAACCATAGAGACCATACAGACCATAGAGACCATAGAGACATAAAGACCCATAGAGACCATACAGACCATAGAGATCGGATACATCAACATAGAGACCATAGACACCCATAGGGACCATAGAGACCATAGAGACCATAGAGACCATAGAGACCCATAGAGACCATAGAGACCATAGAGATCGGATACATCACCATAGAGACTATAGAGACCCATAGAGACCATAGAGATCGGATACATCACCATAGAGACCCATAGGGACTATAGATACCATAGAGACCATAGAGACTGTATACATCATCATAGAGACCACAGAGACCCATAGGGACCATAGAGACCGTAGACACTCATAGAGACCATAGAGATCGGATACATCACCATAGAGACCATAGAGACCATAGAGACCATAGAAAACCATAGAGACCTTAGAGACTGTATACATCACCATAGAGACCACAGAGACCCATAGGGACCATAGAGACCATACAGACTCATAGAGACCATAGAGATCGGATACATCACCATAGAGACCATAGAGGCCATAGAGACCATAGAGAACATAGAGACCGGATACATCACCATAGTGACCATAGAGACCCATAGGGACCATACAGACCACAGAGACCCATAGAGACCATAGAGAACATAGAGATCGGATACATCACCATAGAGACCATAGAGACCCATAGGGACCATAGAGACCATAGAGACCCATAGAGACCATAGAGATCGGATACATCACCATAGAGACCCATAGGGACCATACAGACCATAGAGACCCATAGAGACCATAGAGACCATAGAGATCGAATACATCACCATAGAGACTATAGAGACCCATAGAGACCATAGAGACCCATAGAGACCATAGAGACCCATAGAGACCATAGAGACCATAGAGACCCATAGAGACCATAGAGACCATAGAGATCGGATACATCACCATAGAGACCATAGAGACCCATAGGGACCATAGAGACCCATAGAGACCATAGAGATCGGATACATCACCATAGAGACCATAGAGACCCATAGGGACCATAGAGACAATAGAGACCATAAAGACCCATAGAGACCATAAAGACCAATAGAGACCATACAGACATAGAGATCGGATACATCACCATAGAGACCATAGAGACCCATAGGGACCATTGAGACCATAGAGACCATAGAGACCATAGAGACCCATAGAGACCATAGAGACCATAGAGATCGGATACATCACCATAGAGACTATAGAGACCCATAGGGACCATAGAGACCCATAGAGACCATAGAGACCCATAGAGACCCGTAGAGACCATAGAGATCGGATACATCACCATAGAGACTATAGAGACCCATAGAGACCATAGAGATCGGATATATCACCATAGAGACCCATAGGGACTATAGATACCATAGAGACCATAGAGACTGTATACATCATCATAGAGACCACAGAGACCCATAGGGACCATAGAGACCATAGACACTCATAGAGACCATAGAGATCGGATACATCACCATAGAGACCATAGAGACCATAGAGACCATAGAAAACCATAGAGACCTTAGAGACTGTATACATCACCATAGAGACCACAGAGACCCATAGGGACCATAGAGACCATAGAGACTCATAGAGACCATAGAGATCGGATACATCACCATAGAGACCATAGAGGCCATAGAGACCATAGAGAACATAGAGACCATAGAGATCGGATACATCACCATAGAGACCATAGAGACCCATAGGGACCATACAGACCATAGAGACCCATAGAGACCATAGAGATCGGATACATCACCATAGAGACCATAGAGACCCATAGGGACCATACAGAGCATAGAGACCCGTAGAGACCATAGAGACCATAGAGATCGGATACATCACCATAGAGACCATAGAGACCCATAGGGACCATAGAGACCATACAGTCCATAGAGACGATAGAGACCATAGAGACCCATAGAGACCCATAGAGACCATAGAGACCATAGAGATCGAATACATCACCATAGAGAACACAGAGACCATAGAGACCCATAGAGACCATAGAGACCCATAGAGACCATAGAGACCGGATACATCACCATAGAGACCGTAGAGACCCATAGGGACCATAGAGACCATACAGACCATAGAAACCCATAGAGACCCATAGAGACCATAGAGACCATAGAGATCGGATTCATCACCATAGAGACCATAGAGACCATAGGGACCATAGAAACCCATAGAGACCATAGAGACCGGATACATCACCATAGAGACCACAGAGACCCATAGGGACCATAGAGACAATAGAGACCATAGAGATCGGATACATCACCATAGAGACCATAGAGACCCAAAGGGACCATAGAGACCCATAGAGACCATAGAGATCGGATACATCACCATAGAGACCATAGAGACCCATAGGGACCATACAGACCATACAGACCCATAGAGACCATAGAGATCGGATACATCACCATAGAGACCATAGAGACCCATAGGGACCATACAGAGCATAGAGACCCGTAGAGACCATAGAGACCATAGATATCGGATACATCACCATAGAGACCATAGAGACCCATAGGGACCATAGAGACCATACAGTCCATAGAGACCATAGAGACCATAGAGACCCATAGAGACCCATAGAGACCATAGAGACCATAGAGATCGAATACATCACCATAGAGAACACAGAGACCATAGAGACCCATAGAGACCATAGAGACCCATAGAGACCATAGAGACCATTGAGACCGGATACATCACCATAGAGACCGTAGAGACCCATAGAGACCGTAGAGACCCTTAGGGACCATAGAGACCATACAGACCATAGAAACCCATAGAGACCCATAGAGACCATAGAGACCATAGAGATCGGATTCATCACCATAGAGACCATAGAGACCATAGAGACCATAGAAACCCATAGAGACCATAGAGACCGGATACATCACCATAGAGACCACAGAGATCCATAGGGACCATAGAGACCATAGAGACCATAAAGACCATAGAGATCGGATACATCACCATAGAGACCATAGAGACCCATAGGGACCATAGAGACCATAGAGACACATAGAGACCATAGAGACTGTATACATCACCATAGAGACCCATAGGGACCATACAGACCCATAGAGACCATAAAGACCATAGATATCGGATACATCACCATAGAGACCATAGAGACCCAATGGGACCATAGAGACCATACAGACCATAGAGACCATAGAGACCATAAAGACCCATAGAGACCATACAGACCATAGAGATCGGATACATCACCATAGAGACCATAGAGACCCATAGGGACCATAGAGACCATAGAGACCATAGAGACCTCATACATCACCATAGAGACCATAGAGACCCATAGGAACCATAGAGACCATACAGACCATAGAGACATAAAGACCCATAGAGACCATACAGACCATAGAGATCGGATACATCAACATAGAGACCATAGACACCCATAGGGACCATAGAGACCATAGAGACCATAGAGACCATAGAGACCCATAGAGACCATAGAGACCATAGAGATCGGATACATCACCATAGAGACTATAGAGACCCATAGAGACCATAGAGATCGGATACATCACCATAGAGACCCATAGGGACTATAGATACCATAGAGACCATAGAGACTGTATACATCATCATAGAGACCACAGAGACCCATAGGGACCATAGAGACCGTAGACACTCATAGAGACCATAGAGATCGGATACATCACCATAGAGACCATAGAGACCATAGAGACCATAGAAAACCATAGAGACCTTAGAGACTGTATACATCACCATAGAGACCACAGAGACCCATAGGGACCATAGAGACCATACAGACTCATAGAGACCATAGAGATCGGATACATCACCATAGAGACCATAGAGGCCATAGAGACCATAGAGAACATAGAGACCGGATACATCACCATAGTGACCATAGAGACCCATAGGGACCATACAGACCACAGAGACCCATAGAGACCATAGAGAACATAGAGATCGGATACATCACCATAGAGACCATAGAGACCCATAGGGACCATAGAGACCATAGAGACCCATAGAGACCATAGAGATCGGATACATCACCATAGAGACCCATAGGGACCATACAGACCATAGAGACCCATAGAGACCATAGAGACCATAGAGATCGAATACATCACCATAGAGACTATAGAGACCCATAGAGACCATAGAGACCCATAGAGACCATAGAGACCCATAGAGACCATAGAGACCATAGAGACCCATAGAGACCATAGAGACCATAGAGATCGGATACATCACCATAGAGACCATAGAGACCCATAGGGACCATAGAGACCCATAGAGACCATAGAGATCGGATACATCACCATAGAGACCATAGAGACCCATAGGGACCATAGAGACAATAGAGACCATAAAGACCCATAGAGACCATAAAGACCAATAGAGACCATACAGACATAGAGATCGGATACATCACCATAGAGACCATAGAGACCCATAGGGACCATTGAGACCATAGAGACCATAGAGACCATAGAGACCCATAGAGACCATAGAGACCATAGAGATCGGATACATCACCATAGAGACTATAGAGACCCATAGGGACCATAGAGACCCATAGAGACCATAGAGACCCATAGAGACCCGTAGAGACCATAGAGATCGGATACATCACCATAGAGACTATAGAGACCCATAGAGACCATAGAGATCGGATATATCACCATAGAGACCCATAGGGACTATAGATACCATAGAGACCATAGAGACTGTATACATCATCATAGAGACCACAGAGACCCATAGGGACCATAGAGACCATAGACACTCATAGAGACCATAGAGATCGGATACATCACCATAGAGACCATAGAGACCATAGAGACCATAGAAAACCATAGAGACCTTAGAGACTGTATACATCACCATAGAGACCACAGAGACCCATAGGGACCATAGAGACCATAGAGACTCATAGAGACCATAGAGATCGGATACATCACCATAGAGACCATAGAGGCCATAGAGACCATAGAGAACATAGAGACCGGATACATCACCATAGTGACCATAGAGACCCATAGGGACCATACAGACCACAGAGACCCATAGAGACCATAGAGAACATAGAGATCGGATACATCACCATAGAGACCATCGAGACCCATAGGGACCATAGAGACCATAGAGACCCATAGAGACCATAGAGATCGGATACATCACCATAGAGACCCATAGAGACCGGATACATCACCATAGAGACCCATAGGGACCTTAGAGACCCATAGAGACCATAGAGATCGGATACATCACCATAGAGACCATAGAGACCCATAGGGACCATAGAGACAATAGAGACCATAAAGACCCATAGAGACCATAAAGACCAATAGAGACCATACAGACATAGAGATCGGATACATCACCATAGAGACCATAGAGACCCATAGGGACCATTGAGACCATAGAGACCATAGAGACCATAGAGACCCATAGAGACCATAGAGACCATAGAGATCGGATACATCACCATAGAGACCCATAGGGACCATAGAGACCATAGAGACCATAGAGACCCATAGAGACCATAGAGACCATAGAGATCGGATACATCACCATAGAGACTATAGAGACCCATAGAGACCATAGAGATCGGATACATCACCATAGAGACCCACAGGGACTATAGATACCATAGAGACCATAGAGACTGTATACATCATCATAGAGACCACAGAGACCCATAGGGACCATAGAGACCATAGACACTCATAGAGACCATAGAGATCGGATACATCACCATAGAGACCATAGAGACCCATAGAGACCATAGAGATCATAGAGATCGGATACATCACCATAGAGACTATAGAGACCCGTAGACCATAGAGATCGGATACATCACCATAGAGACCCATAGAGACCATAGAGACTGTATACATTACCATAGAGACCACAGAGACCCATAGGGACCATAGAGACCATAGAGAGCCATAGAGACCATAGAGACCATAGAGACCCATAGAGACCATAGAGACCATAGAGATCAGATTCATCACCATAGAGAACATAGAGACCATAGAGACCATAGAAACCCATAGAGACCATAGAGACCGGATACATCACCATAGAGACCACAGAGACCCATAGGGACCATAGAGACAATAGAGACCATAGAGATCGGATACATCACCATAGAGACCATAGAGACCCAAAGGGACCATAGAGACTCATAGAGACCATAGAGATCGGATACATCACCATAGAGACCATAGAGACCCATAGGGACCATACAGACCATAGAGACCCATAGAGACCATAGAGATCGGATACATCACCATAGAGACCATAGAGACCCATAGGGACCATACAGAGCATAGAGACCCGTAGAGACCATAGAGACCATAGAGATCGGATACATCACCATAGAGACCATAGAGACCCATAGGGACCATAGAGACCATACAGTCCATAGAGACCATAGAGACCATAGAGACCCATAGAGACCCATAGAGACCATAGAGACCATAGAGATCGAATACATCACCATAGAGAACACAGAGACCATAGAGACCCATAGAGACCATAGAGACCCATAGAGACCATAGAGACCGGATACATCACCATAGAGACCGTAGAGACCCATAGGGACCATAGAGACCATACAGACCATAGAAACCCATAGAGACCCATAGAGACCATAGAGACCATAGAGATCGGATTCATCACCATAGAGACCATAGAGACCATAGAGACCATAGAAACCCATAGAGACCATAGAGACCGGATACATCACCATAGAGACCACAGAGACCCATAGGGACCATAGAGACAACAGAGACCATAGAGATCGGATACATCACCATAGAGACCATAGAGACCCAAAGGGACCATAGAGACCCATAGAGACCATAGAGATCGGATACATCACCATAGAGACCATAGAGACCCATAGGGACCATACAGACCATACAGACCCATAGAGACCATAGAGATCGGATACATCACCATAGAGACCATAGAGACCCATAGGGACCATACAGACCATAGAGACCCATAGAGACCATAGAGACCATAGAGATCGAATACATCACCATAGAGACTATAGAGACCCATAGAGACCATAGAGACCCATAGAGACCATAGAGACCCATAGAGACCATAGAGACCATAGAGACCCATAGAGACCATAGAGACCATAGAGATCGGATACATCACCATAGAGACCATAGAGACCCATAGGGACCATAGAGACCCATAGAGACCATAGAGATCGGATACATCACCATAGAGACCATAGAGACCCATAGGGACCATAGAGACAATAGAGACCATAAAGACCCATAGAGACCATAAAGACCAATAGAGACCATACAGACATAGAGATCGGATACATCACCATAGAGACCATAGAGACCCATAGGGACCATTGAGACCATAGAGACCATAGAGACCATAGAGACCCATAGAGACCATAGAGACCATAGAGATCGGATACATCACCATAGAGACTATAGAGACCCATAGGGACCATAGAGACCCATAGAGACCATAGAGACCCATAGAGACCCGTAGAGACCATAGAGATCGGATACATCACCATAGAGACTATAGAGACCCATAGAGACCATAGAGATCGGATATATCACCATAGAGACCCATAGGGACTATAGATACCATAGAGACCATAGAGACTGTATACATCATCATAGAGACCACAGAGACCCATAGGGACCATAGAGACCATAGACACTCATAGAGACCATAGAGATCGGATACATCACCATAGAGACCATAGAGACCATAGAGACCATAGAAAACCATAGAGACCTTAGAGACTGTATACATCACCATAGAGACCACAGAGACCCATAGGGACCATAGAGACCATAGAGACTCATAGAGACCATAGAGATCGGATACATCACCATAGAGACCATAGAGGCCATAGAGACCATAGAGAACATAGAGACCATAGAGATCGGATACATCACCATAGAGACCATAGAGACCCATAGGGACCATACAGACCATAGAGACCCATAGAGACCATAGAGATCGGATACATCACCATAGAGACCATAGAGACCCATAGGGACCATACAGAGCATAGAGACCCGTAGAGACCATAGAGACCATAGAGATCGGATACATCACCATAGAGACCATAGAGACCCATAGGGACCATAGAGACCATACAGTCCATAGAGACCATAGAGACCATAGAGACCCATAGAGACCCATAGAGACCATAGAGACCATAGAGATCGAATACATCACCATAGAGAACACAGAGACCATAGAGACCCATAGAGACCATAGAGACCCATAGAGACCATAGAGACCGGATACATCACCATAGAGACCGTAGAGACCCATAGGGACCATAGAGACCATACAGACCATAGAAACCCATAGAGACCCATAGAGACCATAGAGACCATAGAGATCGGATTCATCACCATAGAGACCATAGAGACCATAGGGACCATAGAAACCCATAGAGACCATAGAGACCGGATACATCACCATAGAGACCACAGAGACCCATAGGGACCATAGAGACAATAGAGACCATAGAGATCGGATACATCACCATAGAGACCATAGAGACCCAAAGGGACCATAGAGACCCATAGAGACCATAGAGATCGGATACATCACCATAGAGACCATAGAGACCCATAGGGACCATACAGACCATACAGACCCATAGAGACCATAGAGATCGGATACATCACCATAGAGACCATAGAGACCCATAGGGACCATACAGAGCATAGAGACCCGTAGAGACCATAGAGACCATAGATATCGGATACATCACCATAGAGACCATAGAGACCCATAGGGACCATAGAGACCATACAGTCCATAGAGACCATAGAGACCATAGAGACCCATAGAGACCCATAGAGACCATAGAGACCATAGAGATCGAATACATCACCATAGAGAACACAGAGACCATAGAGACCCATAGAGACCATAGAGACCCATAGAGACCATAGAGACCATTGAGACCGGATACATCACCATAGAGACCGTAGAGACCCATAGAGACCGTAGAGACCCTTAGGGACCATAGAGACCATACAGACCATAGAAACCCATAGAGACCCATAGAGACCATAGAGACCATAGAGATCGGATTCATCACCATAGAGACCATAGAGACCATAGAGACCATAGAAACCCATAGAGACCATAGAGACCGGATACATCACCATAGAGACCACAGAGATCCATAGGGACCATAGAGACCATAGAGACCATAAAGACCATAGAGATCGGATACATCACCATAGAGACCATAGAGACCCATAGGGACCATAGAGACCATAGAGACACATAGAGACCATAGAGACTGTATACATCACCATAGCGACCCATAGGGACCATACAGACCCATAGAGACCATAAAGACCATAGATATCGGATACATCACCATAGAGACCATAGAGACCCAATGGGACCATAGAGACCATACAGACCATAGAGACCATAGAGACCATAAAGACCCATAGAGACCATACAGACCATAGAGATCGGATACATCACCATAGAGACCATAGAGACCCATAGGGACCATAGAGACCATAGAGACCATAGAGACCTCATACATCACCATAGAGACCATAGAGACCCATAGGAACCATAGAGACCATACAGACCATAGAGACCATAGAGACATAAAGACCCATAGAGACCATACAGACCATAGAGATCGGATACATCAACATAGAGACCATAGACACCCATAGGGACCATAGAGACCATAGAGACCATAGAGACCATAGAGACCCATAGAGACCATAGAGACCATAGAGATCGGATACATCACCATAGAGACTATAGAGACCCATAGAGACCATAGAGATCGGATACATCACCATAGAGACCCATAGGGACTATAGATACCATAGAGACCATAGAGACTGTATACATCATCATAGAGACCACAGAGACCCATAGGGACCATAGAGACCGTAGACACTCATAGAGACCATAGAGATCGGATACATCACCATAGAGACCATAGAGACCATAGAGACCATAGAAAACCATAGAGACCTTAGAGACTGTATACATCACCATAGAGACCACAGAGACCCATAGGGACCATAGAGACCATACAGACTCATAGAGACCATAGAGATCGGATACATCACCATAGAGACCATAGAGGCCATAGAGACCATAGAGAACATAGAGACCGGATACATCACCATAGTGACCATAGAGACCCATAGGGACCATACAGACCACAGAGACCCATAGAGACCATAGAGAACATAGAGATCGGATACATCACCATAGAGACCATAGAGACCCATAGGGACCATAGAGACCATAGAGACCCATAGAGACCATAGAGATCGGATACATCACCATAGAGACCCATAGGGACCATACAGACCATAGAGACCCATAGAGACCATAGAGACCATAGAGATCGAATACATCACCATAGAGACTATAGAGACCCATAGAGACCATAGAGACCCATAGAGACCATAGAGACCCATAGAGACCATAGAGACCATAGAGACCCATAGAGACCATAGAGACCATAGAGATCGGATACATCACCATAGAGACCATAGAGACCCATAGGGACCATAGAGACCCATAGAGACCATAGAGATCGGATACATCACCATAGAGACCATAGAGACCCATAGGGACCATAGAGACAATAGAGACCATAAAGACCCATAGAGACCATAAAGACCAATAGAGACCATACAGACATAGAGATCGGATACATCACCATAGAGACCATAGAGACCCATAGGGACCATTGAGACCATAGAGACCATAGAGACCATAGAGACCCATAGAGACCATAGAGACCATAGAGATCGGATACATCACCATAGAGACTATAGAGACCCATAGGGACCATAGAGACCCATAGAGACCATAGAGACCCATAGAGACCCGTAGAGACCATAGAGATCGGATACATCACCATAGAGACTATAGAGACCCATAGAGACCATAGAGATCGGATATATCACCATAGAGACCCATAGGGACTATAGATACCATAGAGACCATAGAGACTGTATACATCATCATAGAGACCACAGAGACCCATAGGGACCATAGAGACCATAGACACTCATAGAGACCATAGAGATCGGATACATCACCATAGAGACCATAGAGACCATAGAGACCATAGAAAACCATAGAGACCTTAGAGACTGTATACATCACCATAGAGACCACAGAGACCCATAGGGACCATAGAGACCATAGAGACTCATAGAGACCATAGAGATCGGATACATCACCATAGAGACCATAGAGGCCATAGAGACCATAGAGAACATAGAGACCGGATACATCACCATAGTGACCATAGAGACCCATAGGGACCATACAGACCACAGAGACCCATAGAGACCATAGAGAACATAGAGATCGGATACATCACCATAGAGACCATCGAGACCCATAGGGACCATAGAGACCATAGAGACCCATAGAGACCATAGAGATCGGATACATCACCATAGAGACCCATAGAGACCGGATACATCACCATAGAGACCCATAGGGACCTTAGAGACCCATAGAGACCATAGAGATCGGATACATCACCATAGAGACCATAGAGACCCATAGGGACCATAGAGACAATAGAGACCATAAAGACCCATAGAGACCATAAAGACCAATAGAGACCATACAGACATAGAGATCGGATACATCACCATAGAGACCATAGAGACCCATAGGGACCATTGAGACCATAGAGACCATAGAGACCATAGAGACCCATAGAGACCATAGAGACCATAGAGATCGGATACATCACCATAGAGACCCATAGGGACCATAGAGACCATAGAGACCATAGAGACCCATAGAGACCATAGAGACCATAGAGATCGGATACATCACCATAGAGACTATAGAGACCCATAGAGACCATAGAGATCGGATACATCACCATAGAGACCCACAGGGACTATAGATACCATAGAGACCATAGAGACTGTATACATCATCATAGAGACCACAGAGACCCATAGGGACCATAGAGACCATAGACACTCATAGAGACCATAGAGATCGGATACATCACCATAGAGACCATAGAGACCCATAGAGACCATAGAGATCATAGAGATCGGATACATCACCATAGAGACTATAGAGACCCGTAGACCATAGAGATCGGATACATCACCATAGAGACCCATAGAGACCATAGAGACTGTATACATTACCATAGAGACCACAGAGACCCATAGGGACCATAGAGACCATAGAGAGCCATAGAGACCATAGAGACCATAGAGACCCATAGAGACCATAGAGACCATAGAGATCAGATTCATCACCATAGAGAACATAGAGACCATAGAGACCATAGAAACCCATAGAGACCATAGAGACCGGATACATCACCATAGAGACCACAGAGACCCATAGGGACCATAGAGACAATAGAGACCATAGAGATCGGATACATCACCATAGAGACCATAGAGACCCAAAGGGACCATAGAGACTCATAGAGACCATAGAGATCGGATACATCACCATAGAGACCATAGAGACCCATAGGGACCATACAGACCATAGAGACCCATAGAGACCATAGAGATCGGATACATCACCATAGAGACCATAGAGACCCATAGGGACCATACAGAGCATAGAGACCCGTAGAGACCATAGAGACCATAGAGATCGGATACATCACCATAGAGACCATAGAGACCCATAGGGACCATAGAGACCATACAGTCCATAGAGACCATAGAGACCATAGAGACCCATAGAGACCCATAGAGACCATAGAGACCATAGAGATCGAATACATCACCATAGAGAACACAGAGACCATAGAGACCCATAGAGACCATAGAGACCCATAGAGACCATAGAGACCGGATACATCACCATAGAGACCGTAGAGACCCATAGGGACCATAGAGACCATACAGACCATAGAAACCCATAGAGACCCATAGAGACCATAGAGACCATAGAGATCGGATTCATCACCATAGAGACCATAGAGACCATAGAGACCATAGAAACCCATAGAGACCATAGAGACCGGATACATCACCATAGAGACCACAGAGACCCATAGGGACCATAGAGACAATAGAGACCATAGAGATCGGATACATCACCATAGAGACCATAGAGACCCAAAGGGACCATAGAGACCCATAGAGACCATAGAGATCGGATACATCACCATAGAGACCATAGAGACCCATAGGGACCATACAGACCATACAGACCCATAGAGACCATAGAGATCGGATACATCACCATAGAGACCATAGAGACCCATAGGGACCATACAGAGCATAGAGACCCGTAGAGACCATAGAGACCATAGATATCGGATACATCACCATAGAGACCATAGAGACCCATAGGGACCATAGAGACCATACAGTCCATAGAGACCATAGAGACCATAGAGACCCATAGAGACCCATAGAGACCATAGAGACCATAGAGATCGAATACATCACCATAGAGAACACAGAGACCATAGAGACCCATAGAGACCATAGAGACCCATAGAGACCATAGAGACCATTGAGACCGGATACATCACCATAGAGACCGTAGAGACCCATAGAGACCGTAGAGACCCTTAGGGACCATAGAGACCATACAGACCATAGAAACCCATAGAGACCCATAGAGACCATAGAGACCATAGAGATCGGATTCATCACCATAGAGACCATAGAGACCATAGAGACCATAGAAACCCATAGAGACCATAGAGACCGGATACATCACCATAGAGACCACAGAGATCCATAGGGACCATAGAGACCATAGAGACCATAAAGACCATAGAGATCGGATACATCACCATAGAGACCATAGAGACCCATAGGGACCATAGAGACCATAGAGACACATAGAGACCATAGAGACTGTATACATCACCATAGAGACCCATAGGGACCATACAGACCCATAGAGACCATAAAGACCATAGATATCGGATACATCACCATAGAGACCATAGAGACCCAATGGGACCATAGAGACCATACAGACCATAGAGACCATAGAGACCATAAAGACCCATAGAGACCATACAGACCATAGAGATCGGATACATCACCATAGAGACCATAGAGACCCATAGGGACCATAGAGACCATAGAGACCATAGAGACCTCATACATCACCATAGAGACCATAGAGACCCATAGGAACCATAGAGACCATACAGACCATAGAGACCATAGAGACATAAAGACCCATAGAGACCATACAGACCATAGAGATCGGATACATCAACATAGAGACCATAGACACCCATAGGGACCATAGAGACCATAGAGACCATAGAGACCATAGAGACCCATAGAGACCATAGAGACCATAGAGATCGGATACATCACCATAGAGACTATAGAGACCCATAGAGACCATAGAGATCGGATACATCACCATAGAGACCCATAGGGACTATAGATACCATAGAGACCATAGAGACTGTATACATCATCATAGAGACCACAGAGACCCATAGGGACCATAGAGACCGTAGACACTCATAGAGACCATAGAGATCGGATACATCACCATAGAGACCATAGAGACCATAGAGACCATAGAAAACCATAGAGACCTTAGAGACTGTATACATCACCATAGAGACCACAGAGACCCATAGGGACCATAGAGACCATACAGACTCATAGAGACCATAGAGATCGGATACATCACCATAGAGACCATAGAGGCCATAGAGACCATAGAGAACATAGAGACCGGATACATCACCATAGTGACCATAGAGACCCATAGGGACCATACAGACCACAGAGACCCATAGAGACCATAGAGAACATAGAGATCGGATACATCACCATAGAGACCATAGAGACCCATAGGGACCATAGAGACCATAGAGACCCATAGAGACCATAGAGATCGGATACATCACCATAGAGACCCATAGGGACCATACAGACCATAGAGACCCATAGAGACCATAGAGACCATAGAGATCGAATACATCACCATAGAGACTATAGAGACCCATAGAGACCATAGAGACCCATAGAGACCATAGAGACCCATAGAGACCATAGAGACCATAGAGACCCATAGAGACCATAGAGACCATAGAGATCGGATACATCACCATAGAGACCATAGAGACCCATAGGGACCATAGAGACCGATAGAGACCATAGAGATCGGATACATCACCATAGAGACCATAGAGACCCATAGGGACCATAGAGATAATAGAGACCATAAAGACCCATAGAGACCATAAAGACCAATAGAGACCATACAGACATAGAGATCGGATACATCACCATAGAGACCATAGAGACCCATAGGGACCATTGAGACCATAGAGACCATAGAGACCATAGAGACCCATAGAGACCATAGAGACCATAGAGATCGGATACATCACCATAGAGACTATAGAGACCCATAGGGACCATAGAGACCCATAGAGACCATAGAGACCCATAGAGACCCGTAGAGACCATAGAGATCGGATACATCACCATAGAGACTATAGAGACCCATAGAGACCATAGAGATCGGATATATCACCATAGAGACCCATAGGGACTATAGATACCATAGAGACCATAGAGACTGTATACATCATCATAGAGACCACAGAGACCCATAGGGACCATAGAGACCATAGACACTCATAGAGACCATAGAGATCGGATACATCACCATAGAGACCATAGAGACCATAGAGACCATAGAAAACCATAGAGACCTTAGAGACTGTATACATCACCATAGAGACCACAGAGACCCATAGGGACCATAGAGACCATAGAGACTCATAGAGACCATAGAGATCGGATACATCACCATAGAGACCATAGAGGCCATAGAGACCATAGAGAACATAGAGACCGGATACATCACCATAGTGACCATAGAGACCCATAGGGACCATACAGACCACAGAGACCCATAGAGACCATAGAGAACATAGAGATCGGATACATCACCATAGAGACCATCGAGACCCATAGGGACCATAGAGACCATAGAGACCCATAGAGACCATAGAGATCGGATACATCACCATAGAGACCCATAGAGACCGGATACATCACCATAGAGACCCATAGGGACCTTAGAGACCCATAGAGACCATAGAGATCGGATACATCACCATAGAGACCATAGAGACCCATAGGGACCATAGAGACAATAGAGACCATAAAGACCCATAGAGACCATAAAGACCAATAGAGACCATACAGACATAGAGATCGGATACATCACCATAGAGACCATAGAGACCCATAGGGACCATTGAGACCATAGAGACCATAGAGACCATAGAGACCCATAGAGACCATAGAGACCATAGAGATCGGATACATCACCATAGAGACCCATAGGGACCATAGAGACCATAGAGACCATAGAGACCCATAGAGACCATAGAGACCATAGAGATCGGATACATCACCATAGAGACTATAGAGACCCATAGAGACCATAGAGATCGGATACATCACCATAGAGACCCACAGGGACTATAGATACCATAGAGACCATAGAGACTGTATACATCATCATAGAGACCACAGAGACCCATAGGGACCATAGAGACCATAGACACTCATAGAGACCATAGAGATCGGATACATCACCATAGAGACCATAGAGACCATAGAGACCATAGAAAACCATAGAGACCTTAGAGACTGTATACATCACCATAGAGACCACAGAGACCCATAGGGACCATAGAGACCATAGAGACTCATAGAGACCATAGAGATCGGATACATCACCATAGAGACCATAGAGGCCATAGAGACCATAGAGAACATAGAGACCGGATACATCACCATAGTGACCATAGAGACCCATAGGGACCATACAGACCACAGAGACACATAGAGACCATAGAGAACATAGAGATCGGATACATCACCATAGAGACCATAGAGACCCATAGGGACCATAGAGACCATAGAGACCCATAGAGACCATAGAGATCGGATACATCACCATAGAGACCCATAGGGACCATACAGACCATAGAGACCCATAGAGACCATAGAGACCATAGAGATCGAATACATCACCATAGAGACTATAGAGACCCATAGAGACCATAGAGACCCATAGAGACCCATAGAGACCATAGAGACCATAGAGACCCATAGAGACCATAGAGACCGTAGAGATCGGATACATCACCATAGAGACCATAGAGACCCATAGGGACCCATAGAGACCATAGAGATCGGATACATCACCATAGAGACCATAGAGACCCATACAGACCATAGAGACAATAGAGACCATAAAGACCCATAGAGACCATAAAGACCAATAGAGACCATACAGACATAGAGATCGGATACATCACCATAGAGACCATAGAGACCCATAGGGACCATTGAGACCATAGAGACCATAGAGACCATAGAGACCCATAGAGACCATAGAGACCATAGAGATCGGATACATCACCATAGAGACTATAGAGACCCATAGGGACCATAGAGACCCATAGAGACCATAGAGACCCATAGAGACCCGTAGAGACCATAGAGAACATAGAGATCGGATACATCACCATACAGACCATAGAGACCATAGAGACCATAGAGACCATAGAGATCGGATTCATCACCATAGAGGCCATAGAGACCATAGAGACCATAGAGATCGGATACATCACCATAGAGACTATAGAGACCCATAGAGACCATAGAGATCGGATACATCACCATAGAGACCCATAGAGACCATAGAGACTGTATACATTACCATAGAGACCACAGAGACCCATAGGGACCATAGAGACCATAGAGAGCCATAGAGACCATAGAGACCATAGAGACCCATAGAGACCATAGAGACCATAGAGATCAGATTCATCACCATAGAGAACATAGAGACCATAGAGACCAGAGAAACCCATAGAGACCATAGAGACCGGATACATCACCATAGAGACCACAGAGACCCATAGGGACCATAGAGACAATAGAGACTATAGAGATGGGATACATCACCATAGAGACCATAGAGACCCATAGAGACCATAGAGACCATAGAGACCCATAGAGACCATACAGACCATAGAGACCATAGAGACCATAGAGACCCATAGAGACCAGAGAGACCATAGAGACGCATAGAGACCATAGAGACCATAGAGATCGGATACATCACCATAGAGACCATAGAGACCCATAGGGACCATACAGACCATAGAGACCCATAGAGACCATAGAGATCGGATACATCACCATAGAGACCATAGAGCCCCATAGGGACCATAGAGACCATACAGTCCATAGAGACCATAGAGACCATAGAGACCCATAGACACCATAGAGATCGGATACATCACCATAGAGACCATAGAGACCCATAGGGACCATAGAGACCATAGAGACCCATAGAGACCATAGAGACCATAGAGGTCGGATACATCACCATAGAGACCATAGAGACCCATAGGGACCATAGAGACCATAGAGACCATAGAGATCGGATACATCACCATAGAGACCATACAGACCCATATGGACCATACAGACCATAGAGACCCATAGAGACCATAGAGACCATAGAGATCGAATACATCACCATAGAGACTATAGAGACCCATAGAGACCATAGAGACCATAGAGACTCATAGAGACCATAGAGACCCTTAGAGACCATAGAGATCGGATACATCACCATAGAGGCCATAGAGACCCATAGGGACCATACAGACCATAGAGACCATAAAGACCATAGATATCGGATACATCACCATAGAGACCATAGAGACCCATAGGGTCCATAGAGACCATACAGACCATAGAGACCATAAAGACCCATAGAGACCATACAGACTATAGAGATCGGATACATCACCATAGAGACCCATAGGGACCATAGAGACCCATAGACACCGGATACATCACCAGAGAGACCATAGAGACCCATAGGGACCATAGAGACCATACAGACGATAGAGACCATAGAGACCATAGAGACCCATAGAGACCATACAGACCATAGAGATCGGATACATCACCATAGAGACCATAGAGTTCCATAGGGACCATAGAAACCCACAGAGACCATAGAGACTGTATACATCACCATAGAGACCACAGAGACCCATAGGGACCATAGAGACCATAGAGACTCTTAGAGACCTTAGAGATCGGATACATCACCATAGAGAACATAGAGACCATAGAGACCATAGAGAACGGATACATCACCATAGAGACCATAGAGACCCATAGGGACCATACAGACCATAGAGACCCATAGAGACCATAGAGACCATACAGATCGGATTCACCACCATAGAGACCATAGAGACCTTAGAGACCATAGAAACCCATAGAGACCATAGAGACCATAGAGACCATAGAGATCGGATACATCACCATAGAGACCATAGAGACCCATAGGGACCATACAGACCATAGAGACCCATAGAGACCATAGAGACCCATAGAGACCCATAGAGACCATAGAGAACATAGAGATCGGATACATCACCATAGAGACCATAGAGACCCATAGGGACCATAGAGACCCATAGAGACCATAGAGATCGGATACATGACCATAGAGACCATAGAGACCCATAGGGACCATGGACACCATAGAGACCCATAGAGACCATAGAGACCATAGAGATCGGATTCATCACCGTAGAGACCATAGAGACCATAGATACCATAGAAACACATAGAGACCGGATACATCACCATAGAGACCATAGAGACCCATAGGGACCATACAGACCATAGAGACCCATAGACACCATAGAGACCATAGAGATCCAATACATCACCATAGAGACTATAGAGACCCATAGAGACCATAGAGACCCATAGAGACCATAGAGATCGGATTCATCACCATAGAGACCATAGAGACCCATAGGGACCATAGAGACGGGATACATCACCATAGAGACCACAGAGAACCATAGGGACCATACAGACCGTAAAGACCATAGAGACCATAGAGATGGGATACATCACCATAGAGACCATAGAGACCATAGAGACCCATAGAGACCATAGAGACCATAGAGATCGGATACATCACCATAGAGACCATAGAGACCCATAGGGACCATATAGACCATACAGTCCATAGAGACCATAGAGACCCAGAGAGACCATAGAGACCGTAGAGATCGGATACATCACCATAGAGACCATAGAGACCCATAGGGACCATAGAGACCCATAGAGACCATAGAGACCCATAGAGACCATAGAAACCCATAGAGACCATAGAGATCGGATACATCACCATAGAGACCCATAGGGACCATCCAGACCCATAGAGACCATAGAAATCGAATACATCACCATAGAGACTATAGAGACCCATAGAGACCGTAGAGACCATAGAGACCATAGAGACCATAGAGACCATAGAGACCCATAGAGACCATAGAGATCGGATACATCACCATAGAGACCCATAGAGACCATAGATATCGGATACATCACCATAGAGACCCATAGAGACCATACAGACCATAGAGACCATAAAAACCCATAGAGACCATACAGACTATAGAGATAGGATACATCACCATAGAGACCATAGAGACCCATAGGGACCATAGAGACCATAGAGACCATAAAGACCCATAGAGACCATAGAGACCGGATACATCACCATAGAGACCATAGAGACCCATAGGGACCATAGAGACCATACAGACCATAGAGATCGGATACATCACCATAGAGACCATAGAGACCCATAGGGACCATAGAGACCATACAGTCCATAGAGACCATAGAGACCATAGAGACCCATAGAGACCATAGAGACCGTAGAGATCGGATACATCACCATAGAGACCATAGAGACCCATAGGGACCATAGAGACCCATAGAGACCCATAGAGACCATAGAAACCCATAGAGACCATAGAGATCGGATACATCACCATAGAGACCCATAGGGACCATACAGACCCATAGAGACCATAGAAATCGAATACATCACCATAGAGACTATAGAGACCCATAGAGACCATAGAGACCATAGAGACCCATAGAGACCATAGAGACCATAGAGACCCATAGAGACCATAGAGATCGGATACATCACCATAGAGACCCACAGAGACCATAGATATCGGATACATCACCATAGAGACCCATAGAGACCATACAGACCATAGAGACCATAAAAACCCATAGAGACCATACAGACTATAGAGATAGGATACATCACCATAGAGACCATAGAGACCCATAGGGACCATAGAGACCATAGAGGCCATAGAGACCCATAGAGACCATAGAGACCGGATACATCACCATAGAGACCATAGAGACCCATAGGGACCATAGAGACCATAGAGACCATAGAGATCGGATACATCACCATAGAGACCCATAGGGACCATAGAAACCCATAGAGACCACAGAGACTGTATACATCACCATAGAGACCACAGAGACCCATAGGGACCATAGAGACTCTTAGAGACCATAGAGATCGGATACATCACCATAGAGACCATAGAGACCATAGAGACCATAGAGACCATAGAGAACATAGAGATCGGATACATCACCATAGAGACCCATAGGGACCATACAGACCCATAGAGACCATAGAGACCCATAGAGACCCATAGAGACCATAGAGACCATAGAGACCCATAGAGACCATACAGACCATAGAGATCGGATACATCACCATAGAGACCCATAGGGACCATAGAAACCCATAGAGTCCACAGAGACTGTATACATCACCATAGAGACCACAGAGACCCATAGGGACCATAGAGACTCTTAGAGACCATAGAGATCGGATACATCACCATAGAGACCATAGAGACCATAGAGACCATAGAGACCATAGAGAACATAGAGATCGGATACATCACCATAGAGACCCATAGGGACCATACAGACCCATAGAGACCATAGAGACCCATAGAGACCCATAGAGACCATAGAGACCATAGAGACCCATAGAGACCATAGAGACCATAGAGATCGGATACATCACCATAGAGACCATAGAGACCCATAGGGACCATAGAGACCATAGAGACCCATAGAGACCATAGAGATCGGATACATCACCATAGAGACCATAGAGACCATAGAGACCCATAGAGACCATAGAGATCGGATACATCACCATAGAGACCATAGAGACCCATAGGGACCATACAGACCATAGAGACCCATAGATACCATAGAGACCATAGAGACCCATAGAGACCATAGAGACCATAGAGATCGGATACATCACCATAGAGACCATAGAGACCCATAGGGACCATAGAGACCATAGAGACCCATAGAGACCCATAGAGACCATAGAGATCGGATACATCACCATAGAGACCTTAGAGACCCATAGGGACCATAGAGACCCATAGAGACCCATAGAGACGCATAGAGACCATAGAGAACATAGAGACCCATAGGGACCATACAGACCATAGAGACCCATAGAGACCATAGAGATCGAATACATCACCATATAGACTATAGAGACCCATAGAGACCCATAGAGACCATAGAGACCCATAGAGACCATAGAGACCATAGAGATCGGATACATCACCATAGAGACCCATAGGGACCATAGAGACCCATAGAGACCATAGAGATCGGATACATCACCATAGAGACCCATAGGGACCATAGAGACCATAGAGACCCATAGAGACCATAGAGATCGGATACATCACCATAGAGACCATAGAGACCATACAGACCCATAGAGACCCATAGAGACCATAGAGACCATAGAGCCCCATAGAGACCATAGAGATCGGATACATCACCATAGAGACCATAGAGACCCATAGGGACCATACAGACCATAGAGACCCATAGAGACCATAGAGACCATAGAGGTTGAATACATCACCATAGAGACTATAGACACCCATAGAGACCATAGAGACCCATAGAGACCCATAGAGACCATAGAGACCCATAGAGACCATAGAGACCATAGAGACCCATAGAGACCATAGAGACCGGATACACCACCATAGAGACCATAGAGACCCATAGAGACCATAGAGACCCATAGGGACCATAGAGACCATAGAGACCCATAGGGACCATAGAGACCCATAGAGACCATAGAGATCGGATACATCACCATAGAGACCATAGAGACCCATAGGGACCATACAGACCATAGAGACCCATAGAGACCATAGAGACCATAGAGGTTGAATACATCACCATAGAGACTATAGACACCCATAGAGACCATAGAGACCCATAGAGACCCATAGAGACCATAGAGACCCATAGAGACCATAGAGACCATAGAGACCCATAGAGACCATAGAGACCGGATACACCACCATAGAGACCATAGAGACCCATAGGGACCAGAGAGATCATACAGACCATAGAGACCATAGAGACCATAAGGACCCATAGAGACCATACAGACCATAGAGATCGGATACATCACCATAGAGAACATAGAGACCCATAGGGACCATAGAGACCATAGAGACCCATAGAGACCATAGAGACCGGATACACCACCATAGAGACCATAGAGACCCATAGGGACCAGAGAGATCATACAGACCATAGAGACCATAGAGACCATAAAGACCCATAGAGACCATAAAGACCCATAGAGACCCATAGAGACCATAGAGATCGGATACATCAACATAGAGACCATAGAGACCCATAGGGACCATACAGACCATAGAGACCCATAGAGACCATAGAGACCCATAGAGACCATAGAGACCCATAGAGACCATAGAGATCGGATACATCACCATAGAGACCCATAGGGACCATACAGACAATAGAGACCCATAGCGACCATAGAGATCGGATACATCACCATAGAGAACATAGAGATCCATAGGGACCATACAGAGCATAGAGACCCATAGAGACCATAAAGACCATAGATATCGGATACATCACCATAGAGACCATAGAGACCCATAGGGACCATGGAGACCATGGAGACCCATAGAGACCGGATACATCACCATAGAGACCATAGAGACCCATAGGGACCATAGAGACCATACAGACCATAAAGACCATAGAGACCATAAAGACCCATAGAGACCATAAAGACCCATAGAGACCATACAGACCATAGAGATCGGATACATCACCATAGAGACCATAGAGACCCATAGGGACCATAGAGACCATAGAGACCATAGAGACCATAGAGATCGGATACATCACCATAGAGACCATAGAGACCCATAGGGGCCATAGAGACCATAGAGACCATATAGATAGGATTCATCACCATAGAGACCATAGAGACCATAGAGACCATAGAAACCCATAGAGACCATAGAGACCGGATACATCACCATAGAGACCATAGAGACCCATAGAGACCATAGAGACCATAGAGACCATAGAGACCGGATACATCACCATAGAGACCATAGAGACTCATAAGGACCATAGAGACCATAGAGGCCATAGAGACCATAGAGACCATAGAGACCATAGAGATCGGATACATCACCATAGAGACCATAGAGACCCATAGGGACCATAGAGACCATAGAGACCATAGAGATCGGATTCATCACCATAGAGACCATAGAGACCCATAGGGACCATAGATACCATAGAGACCATAGAGATCGGATTCATCACCATAGAGACCATAGAGACCATAGAGACAATAGAAACCCATAGAGACCTTAGAGACTATATACATCACCATAGAGACCAAAGAGCCCCATAGGGACCAAAGAGACCCATAGAGACCATAGATATCGGATACATAACCATAGAGACCCATAGATACCATACAGACCATAGAGACCATAAAAACCCATAGAGACCATACAGACTATAGAGATCGGATACATCACCATAGAGACCCATAGAGACCATAGAGACCGGATACATCACCATAGAGACCATAGACACTCATAGGGACCATAGAGACCATACAGACCATAGAGATTGGATACATCACCATAGAGACCCATAGGGACCATAGAAACCCATAGAGACCATAGAGACTGTATACATCACCATAGAGACCATAGAGACCAAAGAGACCATAGAGAACATAGAGACCATAGAGATCGGATGCATCACCATAGAGACCCATAGGGACCATACAGACCATAGAGACCCATAGAGACCATAGAGACCATAGAGACCCATAGAGACCATAGAGACCATAGAGATCGGATACATCACCATAGAGACCATAGAGACCCATAGGGACCATAGAGACCATAGAGACCCATAGAGACCCATAGAGACCATAGAGATCGGATACATCACCATAGAGACCATAGAGACCCATAGGGACCATAGAGACCCATAGAGACCCATAGAGACCCATAGAGACCATAGAGATCGCATACATCACCATAGAGACCTCAGAGACACATAGGGACCATAGAGACCATAGAGACCCATAGAGACCATAGAGATCGGATACATCACCATAGAGACCATAGAGACCCATAGGGACCATACAGACCATAGAGACCCATAGAGACCATAGAGATCGAATACATCACCATATAGACTATAGAGACCCATAGAGACCCATAGAGACCATAGAGACCCATAGAGACCATAGAGACCATAGAGACCATAGAGATCGGATACATCACCATAGAGACCCATAGGGACCATAGAGACCATAGAGACCCATAGAGACCATAGAGATCGGATACATCACCATAGAGACCATAGAGACCATAGAGACCCATAGAGACCATAGAGACCCATAGAGACCATAGAGACCATAGAGATCGGATACATCACCATAGAGACCAGAGAGACCCATAGGGACCATAGAGACCATAGAGACCCATAGAGACCATAGAGACCATAGAGACCCATAGGGACCATAGAGACCCATAGAGGCCATAGAGATCGGATACATCACCATAGAGACCATAGAGACCCATAGGGACCATACAGACCATAGAGATCCATAGAGACCATAGAGACCATAGAGGTCGAATACATCACCATAGAGACTATAGACACCCATAGAGACCATAGAGACCCATAGTGACCCATAGAGACCAGAGAGACCATAGAGACCCATAGAGACCATAGAGACCATAGAGACCCATAGAGACCATAGAGACCATAGAGATCGGATACATCACCATAGAGACCATAGAGACCCATAGGGACCATAGAGACCATAGAGACCCATAAAGATCGGATACATCACCATAGAGACCCATAGGGACCATACAGAGCATAGAGACCCATAGAGACCATAAAGACCATAGAGATCGGATACATCACCATAGAGACCATAGAGACCCATAGGGACCATAGAGACCATACAGACCATAGAGACCATAGAGACCATAAAGACCCATAGAGACCATACAGACCATAGAGATCGGATACATCACCATAGAGACCATAGAGACCCATAGGGACCATGGAGATCATAGAGACCCATAGAGACCGGATACATCACCATAGAGACCATAGAGACCCATAGGGACCATAGAGACCATACAGACCATAAAGACCATAGAGACCATAAAGACCCATAGAGACCAAAAAGACCCATAGAGACCATACAGACCATAGAGATCAGATATATCACCATAGAGACCATAGAGACCCATAGGGACCATAGAGACCATAGAGGCCATAGAAACCATAGAGACCATAGAGACCATAGAGATGGGATACATCACCATAGAGAGTATAGAGAGCCATAGGGACCATAGATACCATAGAGACCATAGAGATCGGATTCATCACCATAGAGACCATAGAGACCATAGAGACAATAGAAACCCATAGAGACCTTAGAGACTATATACATCACCATAGAGACCACAGAGCCCCATAGGGACCATAGAGACCATAGAGACTCATAGAGACCATAGAGATCGGATACATCACCATAGAGACCATAGAGACCATAGAGACCATAGAGAACATAGAGACCATAGAGACCGGATACATCACCATAGAGACCATAGAGACCCATAGGGACCATAGAGACCATAGAGATCGGAAACATCACCATAGAGACCTTATAGACCCACAGGGACCATACAGACCATAGAGACCCATAGAGACCATAGAGACCATAGAGATTGAATACATCACCATAGAGACTATAGAGACCCATAGAGACCATAGAGACCCATAGACACCATAGAGACCATAGAGACCCATAGAGACCATAGAGACCATAGAGATCGGATACATCACCATAGAGACCATACAGACCCATAGGGACCATAGAGACCCATAGAGAGCATAGAGATCGGATACATCACCATAGAGACTACAGAGACCCATAGAGACTACAGAGACCCATAGAGACCATAGAGACCCATAGAGACCATAGAGACCCATAGAGACCATAGAGACCATAGAGACCCATAGAGACCATAGAGACCATAGAGATCGGATACATCACCATAGAGACCCATAGGGACCCGTAGAGACCATAGAGATCGGATACATCACCATAGAGAACATAGAGACCCATAGGGACCATACAGAGCATAGAGACCCATAGAGACCATAAAGACCATAGATATCGGATACATCACCATAGAGACCATAGAGACCCATAGGGACCATAGAGACCATACAGACCATAGAGACCATAGAGACCATAAAGACCCATAGAGACCATACAGATCGGATACATCACCATAGAGACCATAGAGACCCATAGGGACCATAGAGACCCATAGAGACCGGATACATCACCATAGAGACCATAGAGACCCATAGGGACCATAGAGACCATACAGACCATAAAGACCATAATGACCCATAGAGACCATAAAGACCCATAGAGACCATACAGACCATAGAGATCGGATACATCACCATAGAGACCATAGAGACCCATAGGGACCATAGAGACCATAGAGACCATAGAGACCATAGAGACCCATAGAGACCATAGAGATCGGATACATCACCATAGAGACCATAGAGACCCATAGGGACCATAGAGACCATAGGGACCCATAGAGACCATAGAGATAGGATTCATCACCATAGAGACCATAGAGACCCATAGGGACCATAGAGACCATAGAGGCCATAGAGACCATAGAGACCATAGAGATCGGATACATCACCATAGAGACCATAGAGACCCATAGGGACCATAGATACCATAGAGACCATAGATATTGGATTCATCACCATAGAGACCATAGAGACCATAGAGACCATAGAAACCCATAGAGACATTAGAGACTGTATACATCACCATAGAGACCACAGAGACCCATAGGGACCATAGAGACCATAGAGACTCATAGAGACCTTAGAGATCGGATACATCACCGTAGAGACCATAGAGACCATAGAGAACATACAGACCATAGAGACCCATAGAGACCATAGAGACTACAGAGACCCATAGAGACCATAGAGACCCATAGAGACCCATAGAGACCATAGAGACCATAGAGACCCATAGAGACCATAGCGACCATAGAGATCGGATACATATCCATAGAGACCATAGAGACCCATAGGGACCATAGAGACCCATAGAGACCATAGAGATCGGATACATCACCATAGAGACCATAGAGACCCATAGGCACCATAGAGACCATACAGACCATAGAGACAATAGAGACCATAAAGACCCAATAGAGACCATAAAGACCCATAGAGACCATAAATACCAATAGAGACCATACAGACCATAGAGATCGGATACATCACCATAGAGACCATAGAGACCCATAGGGACCATAGAGACCATAGAGACCATAGAGACCATAGAGACCATAGAGACCCATAGAGACCATAGAGACCGGATACATCACCATAGAGACTATAGAGACCCATAGAGACCATAGAGATCGGATACATCACCATAGAGACCATAGAGACCCATAGGGACTATAGATACCATAGAGACCATAGAGACTGTATACATCACCATAGAGACCACAGAGACCCATAGGGACCATAGAGACCATAGACACTCATAGAGACCATAGAGATCGGATACATCACCATAGAGACCATAGAGACCATAGAGACCATAGATAACATAGAGACCATAGAGACCGAATACATCACCATAGAGACCACAGAGACCCATAGGGACCATAGAGACCATAGAGACCATAGAGACCATAGAGATCGGATACATCACCATAGAGACCCATAGAGACCATAGAGACCGGATACATCACCATAGAGACCCATAGGGACCATAGAGACCATAGAGGCCATAGAGACCATAGAGACCATAGAGATGGGATACATCACCATAGAGAGTATAGACACCCATAGAGACCATAGAGATCGGATACATCACCATAGAGACCATAGAGACCCATAGGGACCATAGATACCATAGAGACCATAGATATCGGATTCATCACCATAGAGACCATAGAGACCATAGAGACCATAGAAACCCATAGAGTACATAGAGATCGGATACATCACGATAGAGACCATAGAGACCCATAGAGACCATAGAGACCCGTAGAGACCATAGAGAACATAGAGATCGGATACATCACCATAGAGACCATAGAGACCCATAGGGACCATAGAGACCATAGAGACCCATAGAGACCATAGAGATCGGATACATCACCATAGGGACCATAGAGACCCAAAGGGACCATACAGACCATAGAGACCCATAGAGACCATACAGATCGGATACATCACCATAGAGACCCATAGAGACCATAGAGACCCATAGAGACCATAGAGACCATAGAGACCCATAGAGACCATAGAGACCATATAGACCCATAGAGATGATAGAGACCATAGAGTTCGGATACATCACCATAGAGAACATAGAGACCCATAGGGACCATAGAGACCCATAGAGACCATAGAGATCGGATACATCACCATAGAGACCATAGAGACCCATAGGGACCATACAGAACCATAGAGACCATAAAGACCATAGATATTGGATACATCACCATAGAGACCATAGAGACCCATAGGGACCAGAGAGACCATACAGACCATAGAGACCATAGAGACCATAAAGACCCATAGAGACCATAAAGACCCATAGAGACCCATAGAGATCATAGAGATCGGATACATCACCATAGAGACCATAGAGACCCATAGGGACCATACAGACCATAGAGACCCATAGAGACCATAGAGATCGAATACATCACCATAGAGACCCATAGAGACCCATAGAGACCATATAGACCCATAGGGACCATACAGACAATAGAGACCCATAGCGACCATAGAGATCGGATACATCACCATAGAGAACATAGAGACCCATAGAGACCATACAGACCATAGAGACCCATAGAGACCATAGAGACTACAGAGACCCATAGAGACAATAGAGACCCATAGAGACCCATAGAGACCATAGAGACCATAGAGACCCATAGAGACCATAGCGACCATAGAGATCGGATACACATCCATAGAGACCATAGAGACCCATAGGGACCATAGAGACCCATAGAGACCATAGAGATCGGATACATCACCATAGAGACCATAGAGACCCATAGGCACCATAGAGACCATACAGACCATAGAGACAATAGAGACCATAAAGACCCAATAGAGACCATAAAGACCCATAGAGACCATAAATACCAATAGAGACCATACAGACCATAGAGATCGGATACATCACCATAGAGACCATAGAGACCCATAGGGACCATAGAGACCATAGAGACCATAGAGACCATAGAGACCATAGAGACCCATAGAGACCATAGAGACCGGATACATCACCATAGAGACTATAGAGACCCATAGAGACCATAGAGATCGGATACATCACCATAGAGACCATAGAGACCCATAGGGACTATAGATACCATAGAGACCATAGAGACTGTATACATCACCATAGAGACCACAGAGACCCATAGGGACCATAGAGACCATAGACACTCATAGAGACCATAGAGATCGGATACATCACCATAGAGACCATAGAGACCATAGAGACCATAGATAACATAGAGACCATAGAGACCGAATACATCACCATAGAGACCACAGAGACCCATAGGGACCATAGAGACCATAGAGACCATAGAGACCATAGAGATCGGATACATCACCATAGAGACCATAGAGACCCATAGAGACCATAGAGACCATAGAGACCGGATACATCACCATAGAGACCCATAGGGACCATAGAGACCATAGAGGCCATAGAGACCATAGAGACCATAGAGATGGGATACATCACCATAGAGAGTATAGACACCCATAGAGACCATAGAGATCGGATACATCACCATAGAGACCATAGAGACCCATAGGGACCATAGATACCATAGAGACCATAGATATCGGATTCATCACCATAGAGACCATAGAGACCATAGAGACCATAGAAACCCATAGAGACCATAGAGATCGGATACATCACCATAGAGACCATAGAGACCCATAGAGACCATAGAGACCCGTAGAGACCATAGAGAACATAGAGATCGGATACATCACCATAGAGACCATAGAGACCCATAGGGACCATAGAGACCCATAGAGACCATAGAGATCGGATACATCACCATAGGGACCATAGAGACCCAAAGGGACCATACAGACCATAGAGACCCATAGAGACCATACAGATCGGATACATCACCATAGAGACCCATAGAGACCATAGAGACCCATAGAGACCATAGAGACCATAGAGACCCATAGAGACCATAGAGACCATATAGACCCATAGAGACCATAGAGACCATAGAGATCGGATACATCACCATAGAGACCATAGAGACCCATAGGGACCATAGAGACCATAGAGACCCATAGAGACCATAGAGATCGGATACATCACCATAGAGACCATAGAGACCCATAGGGACCATACAGACCCATAGAGACCATAAAGACCATAGATATCGGATACATCACCATAGAGACCATAGAGACCCACAGGGACCATAGAGACCATACAGACCATAGAGACCATAGAGACCATAAGGACACATAGAGACCATACAGACCATAGAGATCGGATACATCACCATAGAGAACATAGAGACCCATAGGGACCATAGAGATCATAGAGACCCATAGAGACCATAGAGACCGGATACACCACCATAGAGACCATAGAGACCCATAGGGACCAGAGAGATCATACAGACCATAGAGACCATAGAGAACATAAAGACCCATAGAGACCATAAAGACCCATAGAGACCCATAGAGACCATAGAGATCGGATACATCAACATAGAGACCATAGAGACCCATAGGGACCATACAGACCATAGAGACCCATAGAGACCCATAGAGACCATAGAGACCCATAGAGACCATAGAGACCATAGAGATCGGATACATCACCATAGAGACCCATAGGGACCATACAGTCAATAGAGACCCATAGCGACCATAGAGATCGGATACATCACCATAGAGAACATAGAGATCCATAGGGACCATACAGAGCATAGAGACCCATAGAGACCATAAAGACCATAGATATCGGATACATCACCATAGAGACCATAGAGACCCATAGGGACCATGGAGACCATGGAGACCCATAGAGACCGGATACATCACCATAGAGACCATAGAGACCCATAGGGACCATAGAGACCATACAGACCATAAAGACCATAGAGACCATAAAGACCCATAAAGACCATAAAGACCCATAGAGACCATACAGACCATAGAGATCGGATACATCACCATAGAGACCATAGAGACCCATAGGGACCATAGAGACCATAGAGACCATAGAGACCATAGAGATCGGATACATCACCATAGAGACCATAGAGACCCATAGGGGCCATAGAGACCATAGAGACCATATAGATAGGATTCATCACCATAGAGACCATAGAGACCATAGAGACCATAGAAACCCATAGAGACCATAGAGACCGGATACATCACCATAGAGACCATAGAGACCCATAGAGACCATAGAGACCATAGAGACCATAGAGACCGGATACATCACCATAGAGACCATAGAGACTCATAAGGACCATAGAGACCATAGAGGCCATAGAGACCATAGAGACCATAGAGACCATAGAGATCGGATACATCACCATAGAGACCATAGAGACCCATAGGGACCATAGAGACCATAGAGACCATAGAGATCGGATACATCACCATAGAGACCATAGAGACCCATAGGGACCATAGATACCATAGAGACCATAGAGATCGGATTCATCACCATAGAGACCATAGAGACCATAGAGACAATAGAAACCCATAGAGACCTTAGAGACTATATACATCACCATAGAGACCAAAGAGCCCCATAGGGACCAAAGAGACCCATAGAGACCATAGATATCGGATACATAACCATAGAGACCCATAGAGACCATACAGACCATAGAGACCATAAAAACCCATAGAGACCATACAGACTATAGAGATCGGATACATCACCATAGAGACCATAGAGACCCATAGGGACCATAGAGACCATAGAAACCATAGAGACCCATAGAGACCATAGAGACGGGATACATCACCATAGAGACCATAGAGACCCATAGGGACCATAGAGACCATACAGACCATAGAGATCGGATACATCACCATAGAGACCCATAGGGACCATAGAAACCCATAGGGACCATAGAGACTGTATACATCACCATAGAGACCATAGAGACCATAGAGACCATAGAGAACATAGAGACCATAGAGATCGGATGCATCACCATAGAGACCATAGAGACCCATAGGGACCATACAGACCATAGAGACCCATAGAGACCATAGAGACCATAGAGACCCATAGAGACCATAGAGACCATAGAGATCGGATACATCACCATAGAGACCATAGAGACCCATAGGGACCATAGAGACCATAGAGACCCATAGAGACCCATAGAGACCATAGAGATCGGATACATCACCATAGAGACCATAGAGACCCATAGGGACCATAGAGACCCATAGAGACCCATAGAGACCATAAAGACCCATAGAGACCATAGAGATCGCATACATCACCATAGAGACCTCAGAGACACATAGGGACCATAGAGACCATAGAGACCCATAGAGACCATAGAGATCGGATACATCACCATAGAGACCATAGAGACCCATAGGGACCATACAGACCATAGAGACCCATAGAGACCATAGAAATCGGATACATCACCATAGAGACCATAGAGACCCATAGGGACCATAAAGACCCATAGAGACCATAGAGACCGAATACATCACCATAGAGACCCATAGAGACCCATAGAGACCATAGAGACCCATAGAGACCATAGAGACCATAGAGACCATAGAGATCGGATACATCACCATAGAGACCCATAGGGACCATAGAGACCATAGAGACCCATAGAGACCATAGAGATCGGATACATCACCATAGAGACCATAGAGACCATAGAGACCCATAGAGACCATAGAGACCCATAGAGACCATAGAGACCATAGAGATCGGATACATCACCATAGAGACCATAGAGACCCATAGGGACCATAGAGACCATAGAGACCCATAGAGACCATAGAGACCATAGAAACCCATAGGGACCATAGAGACCCATAGAGGCCATAGAGATCGGATACATCACCATAGAGACCATAGAGACCCATAGGGACCATACAGACCATAGAGATCCATAGAGACCATAGAGACCATAGAGGTCGAATACATCACCATAGAGACTATAGACACCCATAGAGACCATAGAGACCCATAGTGACCCATAGAGACCATAGAGACCATAGAGACCCATAGAGACCATAGAGACCCATAGAGACCATAGAGACCATAGAGATCGGATACATCACCATAGAGACCATAGAGACCCAGAGGGACCATAGAGACCATAGAGACCCATAAAGATCGGATACATCACCATAGAGACCCATAGGGACCATACAGAGCATAGAGACCCATAGAGACCATAAAGACCATAGAGATCGGATACATCACCATAGAGACCATAGAGACCCATAGGGACCATAGAGACCATACAGACCATAGAGACCATAGAGACCATAAAGACCCATAGAGACCATACAGACCATAGAGATCGGATACATCACCATAGAGACCATAGAGACCCATAGGGACCATGGAGATCATAGAGACCCATAGAGACCGGATACATCACCATAGAGACCATAGAGACCCATAGGGACCATAGAGACCATACAGACCATAAAGACCATAGAGACCCTAAAGACCCATAGAGACCAAAAAGACCCATAGAGACCATACAGACCATAGAAATCAGATACATCACCATAGAGACCATAGAGACCCATAGGGACCATAGAGGCCATAGAGACCATAGAGACCATAGAGACCATAGAGATGGGATACATCACCATAGAGAGTATAGAGAGCCATAGGGACCATAGATACCATAGAGACCATAGAGATCGGATTCATCACCATAGAGACCATAGAGACCATAGAGACAATAGAAACCCATAGAGACCTTAGAGACTATATACATCAACATAGAGACCACAGAGCCCCATAGGGACCATAGAGACCATAGAGACTCATAGAGACCATAGAGATCGGATACATCACCATAGAGACCATAGAGACCATAGAGACCATAGAGAACATAGAGACCATAGAGACCGGATACATCACCATAGAGACCATAGAGACCCATAGGGACCATAGAGACCATAGAGATCGGAAACATCACCATAGAGACCTTATAGACCCACAGGGAACATACAGACCATAGAGACCCATAGAGACCATAGAGATTGAATACATCACCATAGAGACTATAGAGACCCATAGAGACCATAGAGACCCATAGACACCATAGAGACCATAGAGACCCATAGAGACCATAGAGACCATAGAGATCGGATACATCACCATAGAGACCATACAGACCCATAGGGACCATAGAGACCCATAGAGAGCATAGAGATCGGATACATCACCATAGAGACTACAGAGACCCATAGAGACTACAGAGACCCATAGAGACCATAGAGACCCATAGAGACCATAGAGACCCATAGAGACCATAGAGACCATAGAGACCCATAGAGACCATAGAGACCATAGAGATCGGATACATCACCATAGAGACCCATAGGGACCCGTAGAGACCATAGAGATCGGATACATCACCATAGAGAACATAGAGACCCATAGGGACCATACAGAGCATAGAGACCCATAGAGACCATAAAGACCATAGATATCGGATACATCACCATAGAGACCATAGAGACCCATAGGGACCATAGAGACCATAAAACCATAGAGACCATAGAGACCATAAAGACCCATAGAGACCATACAGATCGGATACTTCACCATAGAGACCATAGAGACCCATAGGGACCATAGAGACCATACAGACCATAAAGACCATAGAGACCATAATGACCCATAGAGACCATAAAGACCCATAGAGACCATACAGACCATAGAGATCGGATACATCACCATAGAGACCATAGAGACCCATAGGGACCATAGAGACCATAGAGACCATAGAGACCATAGAGACCCATAGAGACCATAGAGATCGGATACATCACCATAGAGACCATAGAGACCCATAGGGACCATAGAGACCATAGGGACCCATAGAGACCATAGAGATAGGATTCATCACCATAGAGACCATAGAGACCCATAGGGACCATACAGACCATAGAGGCCATAGAGACCATAGAGACCATAGAGATGGGATACATCACCATAGACAGTATAGAGACCCATAGAGACCATAGAGACCATAGAGATCGGATACATCACCATAGAGACCATAGAGACCCATAGGGACCATAGATACCATAGAGACCATAGATATTGGATTCATCACCATAGAGACCATAGAGACCATAGAGACCATAGAAACCCATAGAGACATTAGAGACTGTATACATCACCATAGAGACCACAGAGACCCATAGGGACCATAGAGACCATAGAGACTCATAGAGACCTTAGAGATCGGATACATCACCATAGAGACCATAGAGACCATAGAGAACATAGAGACCGGATACATCACCATAGAGACCATAGAGACCCATAGAGACCATACAGACCATAGAGACCCATAGAGACCATAGAGACTACAGAGACCCATAGAGACCATAGAGACCCATAGAGACCCATAGAGACCATAGAGACCATAGAGACCCATAGAGACCATAGCGACCATAGAGATCGGATACATATCCATAGAGACCATAGAGACCCATAGGGACCATAGAGACCCATAGAGACCATAGAGATCGGATACATCACCATAGAGACCATAGAGACCCATAGGCACCATAGAGACCATACAGACCATAGAGACAATAGAGACCATAAAGACCCAATAGAGACCATAAAGACCCATAGAGACCATAAATACCAATAGAGACCATACAGACCATAGAGATCGGATACATCACCATAGAGACCATAGAGACCCATAGGGACCATAGAGACCATAGAGACCATAGAGACCATAGAGACCATAGAGACCCATAGAGACCATAGAGACCGGATACATCACCAGAGAGACTATAGAGACCCATAGAGACCATAGAGATCGGATACATCACCATAGAGACCATAGAGACCCATAGGGACTATAGATACCATAGAGACCATAGAGACTGTATACATCACCATAGAGACCACAGAGACCCATAGGGACCATAGAGACCATAGACACTCATAGAGACCATAGAGATCGGATACATCACCATAGAGACCATAGAGACCATAGAGACCATAGATAACATAGAGACCATAGAGACCGAATACATCACCATAGAGACCACAGAGACCCATAGGGACCATAGAGACCATAGAGACCATAGAGACCATAGAGATCGGATACATCACCATAGAGACCATAGAGACCCATAGAGACCATAGAGACCATAGAGACCGGATACATCACCATAGAGACCCATAGGGACCATAGAGACCATAGAGGCCATAGAGACCATAGAGACCATAGAGATGGGATACATCACCATAGAGAGTATAGACACCCATAGAGACCATAGAGATCGGATACATCACCATAGAGACCATAGAGACCCATAGGGACCATAGATACCATAGAGACCATAGATATCGGATTCATCACCATAGAGACCATAGAGACCATAGAGACCATAGAAACCCATAGAGACCATAGAGATCGGATACATCACCATAGAGACCATAGAGACCCATAGAGACCATAGAGACCCGTAGAGACCATAGAGAACATAGAGATCGGATACATCACCATAGAGACCATAGAGACCCATAGGGACCATAGAGACCATAGAGACCCATAGAGACCATAGAGATCGGATACATCACCATAGGGACCATAGAGACCCAAAGGGACCATACAGACCATAGAGACCCATAGAGACCATACAGATCGGATACATCACCATAGAGACCCATAGAGACCATAGAGACCCATAGAGACCATAGAGACCATAGAGACCCATAGAGACCATAGAGACCATATAGACCCATAGAGACCATAGAGACCATAGAGATCGGATACATCACCATAGAGACCATAGAGACCCATAGGGACCATAGAGACCATAGAGACCCATAGAGACCATAGAGATCGGATACATCACCATAGAGACCATAGAGACCCATAGGGACCATACAGACCCATAGAGACCATAAAGACCATAGATATTGGATACATCACCATAGAGACCATAGAGACCCATAGGGACCAGAGAGACCATACAGACCATAGAGACCCATAGAGACCATAGAGATCGAATACATCACCATAGAGACCCATAGAGACCCATAGAGACCATAGAGACCCATAGGGACCATACAGACAATAGAGACCCATAGCGACCATAGAGATCGGATACATCACCATAGAGAACATAGAGACCCATAGAGACCATACAGACCATAGAGACCCATAGAGACCATAGAGACTACAGAGACCCATAGAGACCATAGAGACCCATAGAGACCCATAGAGACCATAGAGACCATAGAGACCCATAGAGACCATAGCGACCATAGAGATCGGATACATATCCATAGAGACCATAGAGACCCATAGGGACCATAGAGACCCATAGAGACCATAGAGATCGGATACATCACCATAGAGACCATAGAGACCCATAGGGACCATAGAGACCATACAGACCATAGAGACAATAGAGACCATAAAGACCGAATAGAGACCATAGAGACCCATAAAGACCATAAATACCAATAGAGACCATACAGACCATAGAGATCGGATACATCACCATAGAGACCATAGAGACCCATAGGGACCATAGAGACCATAGAGACCATAGAGACCATAGAGACCATAGAGACCCATAGAGACCAGATACATCACCAGAGAGACTATAGAGACCCATAGAGACCATAGAGATCGGATACATCACCATAGAGACCATAGAGACCCATAGGGACTATAGATACCATAGAGACCATAGAGACTGTATACATCACCATAGAGACCACAGAGACCCATAGGGACCATAGTGACCATAGACACTCATAGAGACCATAGAGATCGGATACATCACCATAGAGACCATAGAGACCATAGAGACCATAGAGACCATAGAGACCATAGAGACCGAATACATCACCATAGAGACCACAGAGACCCATAGGGACCATAGAGACCATAGAGACCATAGAGACCATAGAGATCGGATACATCACCATAGAGATCATAGAGACCCATAGAGACCATAGAGACCATAGAGACCGGATACATCACCATAGAGACCCATAGGGACCATAGAGACCATAGAGGCCATAGAGACCGTAGAGACCATAGAGATGGGATACATCACCATGGAGAGTATAGACACCCATAGAGACCACAGAGATCGGATACATCACCATAGAGACCCATAGGGACCATAGATACCATAGAGACCATAGATATCGGATTCATCACCATAGAGACCATAGAGACCATAGAGACCATAGAAACCCATAGAGACCATAGAGATCGGATACATCACCATAGAGACCATAGAGACCCATAGAGACCATAGAGACCCGTAGAGACCATAGAGAACATAGAGATCGGATACATCACCATAGAGACCATAGAGACCCATAGGGACCATAGAGACCATAGAGACCCATAGAGACCATAGAGATCGGATACATCACCATAGGGACCATAGAGACCCAAAGGGACCATACAGACCATAGAGACCCATAGAGACCATACAGATCGGATACATCACCATAGAGACCCATAGAGACCATAGAGACCCATAGAGACCATAGAGACCATAGAGACCCATAGAGACCATAGAGACCATATAGACCCATAGAGACCATAGAGACCATAGAGATCGGATACATCACCATAGAGACCATAGAGACCCATAGGGACCATAGAGACCATAGAGACCCATAGAGACCATAGAGATCGGATACATCACCATAGAGACCATAGAGACCCATAGGCACCATAGAGACCATACAGACCATAGAGACAATAGAGACCATAAAGACCCAATAGAGACCATAAAGACCCATAGAGACCATAAATACCAATAGAGACCATACAGACCATAGAGATCGGATACATCACCATAGAGACCATAGAGACCCATAGGGACCATAGAGACCATAGAGACCATAGAGACCATAGAGACCATAGAGACCCATAGAGACCATAGAGACCGGATACATCACCATAGAGACTATAGAGACCCATAGAGACCATAGAGATCGGATACATCACCATAGAGACCATAGAGACCCATAGGGACTATAGATACCATAGAGACCATAGAGACTGTATACATCACCATAGAGACCACAGAGACCCATAGGGACCATAGAGACCATAGACACTCATAGAGACCATAGAGATCGGATACATCACCATAGAGACCATAGAGACCATAGAGACCATAGATAACATAGAGACCATAGAGACCGAATACATCACCATAGAGACCACAGAGACCCATAGGGACCATAGAGACCATAGAGACCATAGAGACCATAGAGATCGGATACATCACCATAGAGACCATAGAGACCCATAGAGACCATAGAGACCATAGAGACCGGATACATCACCATAGAGACCCATAGGGACCATAGAGACCATAGAGGCCATAGAGACCATAGAGACCATAGAGATGGGATACATCACCATAGAGAGTATAGACACCCATAGAGACCATAGAGATCGGATACATCACCATAGAGACCATAGAGACCCATAGGGACCATAGATACCATAGAGACCATAGATATCGGATTCATCACCATAGAGACCATAGAGACCATAGAGACCATAGAAACCCATAGAGACCATAGAGATCGGATACATCACCATAGAGACCATAGAGACCCATAGAGACCATAGAGACCCGTAGAGACCATAGAGAACATAGAGATCGGATACATCACCATAGAGACCATAGAGACCCATAGGGACCATAGAGACCATAGAGACCCATAGAGACCATAGAGATCGGATACATCACCATAGGGACCATAGAGACCCAAAGGGACCATACAGACCATAGAGACCCATAGAGACCATACAGATCGGATACATCACCATAGAGACCCATAGAGACCATAGAGACCCATAGAGACCATAGAGACCATAGAGACCCATAGAGACCATAGAGACCATATAGACCCATAGAGACCATAGAGACCATAGAGATCGGATACATCACCATAGAGACCATAGAGACCCATAGGGACCATAGAGACCATAGAGACCCATAGAGACCATAGAGATCGGATACATCACCATAGAGACCATAGAGACCCATAGGGACCATACAGACCCATAGAGACCATAAAGACCATAGATATTGGATACATCACCATAGAGACCATAGAGACCCATAGGGACCAGAGAGACCATACAGACCATAGAGACCCATAGAGACCATAGAGATCGAATACATCACCATAGAGACCCATAGAGACCCATAGAGACCATAGAGACCCATAGGGACCATACAGACAATAGAGACCCATAGCGACCATAGAGATCGGATACATCACCATAGAGAACATAGAGACCCATAGAGACCATACAGACCATAGAGACCCATAGAGACCATAGAGACTACAGAGACCCATAGAGACCATAGAGACCCATAGAGACCCATAGAGACCATAGAGACCATAGAGACCCATAGAGACCATAGCGACCATAGAGATCGGATACATATCCATAGAGACCATAGAGACCCATAGGGACCATAGAGACCCATAGAGACCATAGAGATCGGATACATCACCATAGAGACCATAGAGACCCATAGGGACCATAGAGACCATACAGACCATAGAGACAATAGAGACCATAAAGACCGAATAGAGACCATAGAGACCCATAAAGACCATAAATACCAATAGAGACCATACAGACCATAGAGATCGGATACATCACCATAGAGACCATAGAGACCCATAGGGACCATAGAGACCATAGAGACCATAGAGACCATAGAGACCATAGAGACCCATAGAGACCAGATACATCACCAGAGAGACTATAGAGACCCATAGAGACCATAGAGATCGGATACATCACCATAGAGACCATAGAGACCCATAGGGACTATAGATACCATAGAGACCATAGAGACTGTATACATCACCATAGAGACCACAGAGACCCATAGGGACCATAGTGACCATAGACACTCATAGAGACCATAGAGATCGGATACATCACCATAGAGACCATAGAGACCATAGAGACCATAGATAACATAGAGACCATAGAGACCGAATACATCACCATAGAGACCACAGAGACCCATAGGGACCATAGAGACCATAGAGACCATAGAGACCATAGAGATCGGATACATCACCATAGAGACCATAGAGACCCATAGAGACCATAGAGACCATAGAGACCGGATACATCACCATAGAGACCCATAGGGACCATAGAGACCATAGAGGCCATAGAGACCGTAGAGACCATAGAGATGGGATACATCACCATGGAGAGTATAGACACCCATAGAGACCACAGAGATCGGATACATCACCATAGAGACCATAGAGACCCATAGGGACCATAGATACCATAGAGACCATAGATATCGGATTCATCACCATAGAGACCATAGAGACCATAGAGACCATAGAAACCCATAGAGACCATAGAGATCGGATACATCACCATAGAGACCATAGAGACCCATAGAGACCATAGAGACCCGTAGAGACCATAGAGAACATAGAGATCGGATACATCACCATAGAGACCATAGAGACCCATAGGGACCATAGAGACCATAGAGACCCATAGAGACCATAGAGATCGGATACATCACCATAGGGACCATAGAGACCCAAAGGGACCATACAGACCATAGAGACCCATAGAGACCATACAGATCGGATACATCACCATAGAGACCCATAGAGACCATAGAGACCCATAGAGACCATAGAGACCATAGAGACCCATAGAGACCATAGAGACCATATAGACCCATAGAGACCATAGAGACCATAGAGATCGGATACATCACCATAGAGACCATAGAGACCCATAGGGACCATAGAGACCCATAGAGACCATAGAGATCGGATACATCACCATAGAGACCATAGAGACCCATAGGGACCATACAGACCCATAGAGACCATAAAGACCATAGATATTGGATACATCACCATAGAGACCATAGAGACCCATAGGGACCAGAGAGACCATACAGACCATAGAGACCATAGAGACCATAAAGACCCATAGAGACCATAAAGACCCATAGAGACCCATAGAGATCATAGAGATCGGATACATCACCATAGAGACCATAGAGACCCATAGGGACCATACAGACCATAGAGACCCATAGAGACCATAGAGATCGAATACATCACCATAGAGACCCATAGAGACCCATAGAGACCATAGAGACCCATAGGGACCATACAGACAATAGAGACCCATAGCGACCATAGAGATCGGATACATCACCATAGAGAACATAGAGACCCATAGGGACCATACAGAGCATAGAGACCCATAGAGACCATAAAGACCATAGATATCGGATACATCACCATAGAGACCATAGAGACCCATAGGGACCATGGAGACCATGGAGACCCATAGAGACCGGATACATCACCATAGAGACCATAGAGACCCATAGGGACCATAGAGACCATACAGACCATAAAGACTATAGAGACCATAAAGACCCATAGAGACCATAAAGACCCATAGAGACCATACAGACCATAGAGATCGGATACATCACCATAGAGACCCATAGGGACCATAGAGACCCATAGAGACCATAGAGATCGGATACATATCCATAGAGACCATAGAGACCCATAGGGACCATAGAGACCCATAGAGACCATATAGATAGGATTCATCACCATAGAGACCATAGAGACCATAGAAACCCATAGAGACCATAGAGACCGGATACATCACCATAGAGACCATAGAGACCCATAGAGACCATAGAGACCATAGAGACCATAGAGACCGGATACATCACCATAGAGACCATAGAGACTCATAGGGACCATAGAGACCATAGAGGCCATAGAGACCATATAGACCATAGAGACCACAGAGACCATAGAGATGGGATACATCACCATAGAGAGTATAGAGACCCATAGAGACCATAGAGACCAGAGAGATCGGATACATCACCATAGAGACCATAGAGACCCATAGGGACCATAGATACCATAGAGACCATAGAGATCGGATTCATCACCATAGAGACCATAGAGACCATAGAGACAATAGAAACCCATAGAGACCTTAGAGACTATATACATCACCATAGAGACCACAGAGCCCCATAGGGACCATAGAGAACCATAGAGACCATAGATATCGGATACATCACCATAGAGACCCATAGAGACCATACAGACCATAGAGACCATAAAAACCCATAGAGACCATACAGACTATAGAGATCGGATACATCACCATAGAGACCCATAGGGACCATAGAGACCATAGAGACCATAGAGACCCATAGAGACCATAGAGACCGGATACATCACCATAGAGACCATAGAGACCCATAGAGACCATACAGACCATAGAGACCCATAGAGACCATAGAGACTACAGAGACCCATAGAGACCATAGAGACCCATAGAGACCCATAGAGACCATAGAGACCATAGAGACCCATAGAGACCATAGCGACCATAGAGATCGGACACATATCCATAGAGACCATAGAGACCCATAGGGACCATAGAGACCCATAGAGACCATAGAGATCGGATACATCACCATAGAGACCATAGAGACCCATAGGCACCATAGAGACCATACAGACCATAGAGACAATAGAGACCATAAAGACCCAATAGAGACCATAAAGACCCATAGAGACCATAAATACCAATAGAGACCATACAGACCATAGAGATCGGATACATCACCATACAGACCATAGAGACCCATAGGGACCATAGAGACCATAGAGACCATAGAGACCATAGAGACCCATAGAGACCATAGAGACCATATAGACCCATAGAGACCATAGAGACCATAGAGATCGGATACATCACCATAGAGACCATAGAGACCCATAGGGACCATAGAGACCATAGAGACCCATAGAGACCATAGAGATCGGATACATCACCATAGAGACCATAGAGACCCATAGGGACCATACAGACCCATAGAGACCATAAAGACCATAGATATTGGATACATCACCATAGAGACCATAGAGACCCATAGGGACCAGAGAGACCATACAGACCATAGAGACCATAGAGACCATAAAGACCCATAGAGACCATAAAGACCCATAGAGACCCATAGAGATCATAGAGATCGGATACATCACCATAGAGACCATAGAGACCCATAGGGACCATACAGACCATAGAGACCCATAGAGACCATAGAGATCGAATACATCACCATAGAGACCCATAGAGACCCATAGAGACCATAGAGACCCATAGGGACCATACAGACAATAGAGACCCATAGCGACCATAGAGATCGGATACATCACCATAGAGAACATAGAGACCCATAGGGACCATACAGAGCATAGAGACCCATAGAGACCATAAAGACCATAGATATCGGATACATCACCATAGAGACCATAGAGACCCATAGAGACCCGTAGAGACCATAGAGAACATAGAGATCGGATACATCACCATAGAGACCATAGAGACCCATAGGGACCATAGAGACCATAGAGACCCATAGAGACCATAGAGATCGGATACATCACCATAGGGACCATAGAGACCCAAAGGGACCATACAGACCATAGAGACCCATCGAGACCATACAGATCGGATACATCACCATAGAGACCCATAGAGACCATAGAGACCCATAGAGACCATAGAGACCATAGAGACCCATAGAGACCATAGAGACCATATAGACCCATAGAGACCATAGAGACCATAGAGATCGGATACATCACCATAGAGACCATAGAGACCCATAGGGACCATAGAGACCATAGAGACCCATAGAGACCATAGAGATCGGATACATCACCATAGAGACCATAGAGACCCATAGGGACCATACAGACCCATAGAGACCATAAAGACCATAGATATCGGATACATCACCATAGAGACCATAGAGACCCACAGGGACCATAGAGACCATACAGACCATAGAGACCATAGAGACCATAAGGACCCATAGAGACCATACAGACCATAGAGATCGGATACATCACCATAGAGAACATAGAGACCCATAGGGACCATAGAGACCATAGAGACCCATAGAGACCACAGAGACCGGATACACCACCATAGAGACCATAGAGACCCATAGGGACCAGAGAGATCATACAGACCATAGAGACCATAGAGACCATAAAGACCCATAGAGACCATAAAGACCCATAGAGACCCATAGAGACCATAGAGATCGGATACATCAACATAGAGAGCATAGAGACCCATAGGGACCATACAGACCATAGAGACCCATAGAGACCCATAGAGACCATAGAGACCCATAGAGACCATAGAGACCATAGAGATCGGATACATCACCATAGAGACCCATAGGGACCATACAGACAATAGAGACCCATAGCGACCATAGAGATCGGATACATCACCATAGAGAACATAGAGATCCATAGGGACCATACAGAGCATAGAGACCCATAGAGACCATAAAGACCATAGATATCGGATACATCACCATAGAGACCATAGAGACCCATAGGGACCATGGAGACCATGGAGACCCATAGAGACCGGATACATCACCATAGAGACCATAGAGACCCATAGGGACCATAGAGACCATACAGACCATAAAGACCATAGAGACCATAAAGACCCATAAAGACCATAAAGACCCATAGAGACCATACAGACCATAGAGATCGGATACATCACCATAGAGACCATAGAGACCCATAGGGACCATAGAGACCATAGAGACCATAGAGACCATAGAGATCGGATACATCACCATAGAGACCATAGAGACCCATAGGGACCATAGAGACCATAGAGACCATAGAGATCGGATACATCACCATAGAGACCATAGAGACCCATAGGGACCATAGATACCATAGAGACCATAGAGATCGGATTCATCACCATAGAGACCATAGAGACCATAGAGACAATAGAAACCCATAGAGACCTTAGAGACTATATACATCACCATAGAGACCAAAGAGCCCCATAGGGACCAAAGAGACCCATAGAGACCATAGATATCGGATACATAACCATAGAGACCCATAGAGACCATACAGACCATAGAGACCATAAAAACCCATAGAGACCATACAGACTATAGAGTTCGGATACATCACCATAGAGACCATAGATACCCATAGGGACCATAGAGACCATAGAAACCATAGAGACCCATAGAGACCATAGAGACCGGATACATCACCATAGAGACCATAGAGACCCATAGGGACCATAGAGACCATACAGACCATAGAGATCGGATACATCACCATAGAGACCCATAGGGACCATAGAAACCCATAGGGACCATAGAGACTGTATACATCACCATAGAGACCATAGAGACCATAGAGACCATAGAGAACATAGAGACCATAGAGATCGGATGCATCACCATAGAGACCCATAGGGACCATACAGACCATAGAGACCCATAGAGACCATAGAGACCATAGAGACCCATAGAGACCATAGAGACCATAGAGATCGGATACATCACCATAGAGACCATAGAGACCCATAGGGACCATAGAGACCATAGAGACCCATAGAGACCCATAGAGACCATAGAGATCGGATACATCACCATAGAGACCATAGAGACCCATAGGGACCATAGAGACCCATAGAGACCCATAGAGACCCTAGAGATCGCATACATCACCATAGAGACCTCAGAGACACATAGGGACCATAGAGACCATAGAGACCCATAGAGACCATAGAGATCGGATACATCACCATAGAGACCATAGAGACCCATAGGGACCATACAGACCATAGAGACCCATAGAGACCATAGAAATCGGATACATCACCATAGAGACCATAGAGACCCATAGGGACCATACAGACCATAGAGACCCATAGAGACCATAGAGACCGAATACATCACCATAGAGACTCTAGAGACCCATAGAGACCCATAGAGACCATAGAGACCCATAGAGACCATAGAGACCATAGAGATCGGATACATCACCATAGAGACCCATAGGGACCATAGAGACCATAGAGGCCATAGAGACCGTAGAGACCATAGAGATGGGATACATCACCATGGAGAGTATAGACACCCATAGAGACCACAGAGATCGGATACATCACCATAGAGACCATAGAGACCCATAGGGACCATAGATACCATAGAGACCATAGATATCGGATTCATCACCATAGAGACCATAGAGACCATAGAGACCATAGAAACCCATAGAGACCATAGAGATCGGATACATCACCATAGAGACCATAGAGACCCATAGAGACCATAGAGACCCGTAGAGACCATAGAGAACATAGAGATCGGATACATCACCATAGAGACCATAGAGACCCATAGGGACCATAGAGACCATAGAGACCCATAGAGACCATAGAGATCGGATACATCACCATAGGGACCATAGAGACCCAAAGGGACCATACAGACCATAGAGACCCATAGAGACCATACAGATCGGATACATCACCATAGAGACCCATAGAGACCATAGAGACCCATAGAGACCATAGAGACCATAGAGACCCATAGAGACCATAGAGACCATATAGACCCATAGAGACCATAGAGACCATAGAGATCGGATACATCACCATAGAGACCATAGAGACCCATAGGGACCATAGAGACCCATAGAGACCATAGAGATCGGATACATCACCATAGAGACCATAGAGACCCATAGGGACCATACAGACCCATAGAGACCATAAAGACCATAGATATTGGATACATCACCATAGAGACCATAGAGACCCATAGGGACCAGAGAGACCATACAGACCATAGAGACCATAGAGACCATAAAGACCCATAGAGACCATAAAGACCCATAGAGACCCATAGAGATCATAGAGATCGGATACATCACCATAGAGACCATAGAGACCCATAGGGACCATACAGACCATAGAGACCCATAGAGACCATAGAGATCGAATACATCACCATAGAGACCCATAGAGACCCATAGAGACCATAGAGACCCATAGGGACCATACAGACAATAGAGACCCATAGCGACCATAGAGATCGGATACATCACCATAGAGAACATAGAGACCCATAGGGACCATACAGAGCATAGAGACCCATAGAGACCATAAAGACCATAGATATCGGATACATCACCATAGAGACCATAGAGACCCATAGGGACCATGGAGACCATGGAGACCCATAGAGACCGGATACATCACCATAGAGACCATAGAGACCCATAGGGACCATAGAGACCATACAGACCATAAAGACTATAGAGACCATAAAGACCCATAGAGACCATAAAGACCCATAGAGACCATACAGACCATAGAGATCGGATACATCACCATAGAGACCCATAGGGACCATAGAGACCCATAGAGACCATAGAGATCGGATACATATCCATAGAGACCATAGAGACCCATAGGGACCATAGAGACCCATAGAGACCATATAGATAGGATTCATCACCATAGAGACCATAGAGACCATAGAAACCCATAGAGACCATAGAGACCGGATACATCACCATAGAGACCATAGAGACCCATAGAGACCATAGAGACCATAGAGACCATAGAGACCGGATACATCACCATAGAGACCATAGAGACTCATAGGGACCATAGAGACCATAGAGGCCATAGAGACCATATAGACCATAGAGACCATAGAGACCATAGAGATGGGATACATCACCATAGAGAGTATAGAGACCCATAGAGACCATAGAGACCAGAGAGATCGGATACATCACCATAGAGACCATAGAGACCCATAGGGACCATAGATACCATAGAGACCATAGAGATCGGATTCATCACCATAGAGACCATAGAGACCATAGAGACAATAGAAACCCATAGAGACCTTAGAGACTATATACATCACCATAGAGACCACAGAGCCCCATAGGGACCATAGAGAACCATAGAGACCATAGATATCGGATACATCACCATAGAGACCCATAGAGACCATACAGACCATAGAGACCATAAAAACCCATAGAGACCATACAGACTATAGAGATCGGATACATCACCATAGAGACCCATAGGGACCATAGAGACCATAGAGACCATAGAGACCCATAGAGACCATAGAGACCGGATACATCACCATAGAGACCATAGAGACCCATAGAGACCATACAGACCATAGAGACCCATAGAGACCATAGAGACTACAGAGACCCATAGAGACCATAGAGACCCATAGAGACCCATAGAGACCATAGAGACCATAGAGACCCATAGAGACCATAGCGACCATAGAGATCGGACACATATCCATAGAGACCATAGAGACCCATAGGGACCATAGAGACCCATAGAGACCATAGAGATCGGATACATCACCATAGAGACCATAGAGACCCATAGGCACCATAGAGACCATACAGACCATAGAGACAATAGAGACCATAAAGACCCAATAGAGACCATAAAGACCCATAGAGACCATAAATACCAATAGAGACCATACAGACCATAGAGATCAGATACATCACCATACAGACCATAGAGACCCATAGGGACCATAGAGACCATAGAGACCATAGAGACCATAGAGACCCATAGAGACCATAGAGACCATATAGACCCATAGAGACCATAGAGACCATAGAGATCGGATACATCACCATAGAGACCATAGAGACCCATAGGGACCATAGAGACCATAGAGACCCATAGAGACCATAGAGATCGGATACATCACCATAGAGACCATAGAGACCCATAGGGACCATACAGACCCATAGAGACCATAAAGACCATAGATATTGGATACATCACCATAGAGACCATAGAGACCCATAGGGACCAGAGAGACCATACAGACCATAGAGACCATAGAGACCATAAAGACCCATAGAGACCATAAAGACCCATAGAGACCCATAGAGATCATAGAGATCGGATACATCACCACAGAGACCATAGAGACCCATAGGGACCATACAGACCATAGAGACCCATAGAGACCATAGAGATCGAATACATCACCATAGAGACCCATAGAGACCCATAGAGACCATAGAGACCCATAGGGACCATACAGACAATAGAGACCCATAGCGACCATAGAGATCGGATACATCACCATAGAGAACATAGAGACCCATAGGGACCATACAGAGCATAGAGACCCATAGAGACCATAAAGACCATAGATATCGGATACATCACCATAGAGACCATAGAGACCCATAGAGACCCGTAGAGACCATAGAGAACATAGAGATCGGATACATCACCATAGAGACCATAGAGACCCATAGGGACCATAGAGACCATAGAGACCCATAGAGACCATAGAGATCGGATACATCACCATAGGGACCATAGAGACCCAAAGGGACCATACAGACCATAGAGACCCATCGAGACCATACAGATCGGATACATCACCATAGAGACCCATAGAGACCATAGAGACCCATAGAGACCATAGAGACCATAGAGACCCATAGAGACCATAGAGACCATATAGACCCATAGAGACCATAGAGACCATAGAGATCGGATACATCACCATAGAGACCATAGAGACCCATAGGGACCATAGAGACCATAGAGACCCATAGAGACCATAGAGATCGGATACATCACCATAGAGACCATAGAGACCCATAGGGACCATACAGACCCATAGAGACCATAAAGACCATAGATATCGGATACATCACCATAGAGACCATAGAGACCCACAGGGACCATAGAGACCATACAGACCATAGAGACCATAGAGACCATAAGGACCCATAGAGACCATACAGACCATAGAGATCGGATACATCACCATAGAGAACATAGAGACCCATAGGGACCATAGAGACCATAGAGACCCATAGAGACCACAGAGACCGGATACACCACCATAGAGACCATAGAGACCCATAGGGACCAGAGAGATCATACAGACCATAGAGACCATAGAGACCATAAAGACCCATAGAGACCATAAAGACCCATAGAGACCCATAGAGACCATAGAGATCGGATACATCAACATAGAGAGCATAGAGACCCATAGGGACCATACAGACCATAGAGACCCATAGAGACCCATAGAGACCATAGAGACCCATAGAGACCATAGAGATCGGATACATCACCATAGAGACCCATAGGGACCATACAGACAATAGAGACCCATAGCGACCATAGAGATCGGATACATCACCATAGAGAACATAGAGATCCATAGGGACCATACAGAGCATAGAGACCCATAGAGACCATAAAGACCATAGATATCGGATACATCACCATAGAGACCATAGAGACCCATAGGGACCATGGAGACCATGGAGACCCATAGAGACCGGATACATCACCATAGAGACCATAGAGACCCATAGGGACCATAGAGACCATACAGACCATAAAGACCATAGAGACCATAAAGACCCATAAAGACCATAAAGACCCATAGAGACCATACAGACCATAGAGATCGGATACATCACCATAGAGACCATAGAGACCCATAGGGACCATAGAGACCATAGAGACCATAGAGACCATAGAGATCGGATACATCACCATAGAGACCATAGAGACCCATAGGGACCATAGAGACCATAGAGACCATAGAGATCGGATACATCACCATAGAGACCATAGAGACCCATAGGGACCATAGATACCATAGAGACCATAGAGATCGGATTCATCACCATAGAGACCATAGAGACCATAGAGACAATAGAAACCCATAGAGACCTTAGAGACTATATACATCACCATAGAGACCAAAGAGCCCCATAGGGACCAAAGAGACCCATAGAGACCATAGATATCGGATACATAACCATAGAGACCCATAGAGACCATACAGACCATAGAGACCATAAAAACCCATAGAGACCATACAGACTATAGAGTTCGGATACATCACCATAGAGACCATAGATACCCATAGGGACCATAGAGACCATAGAAACCATAGAGACCCATAGAGACCATAGAGACCGGATACATCACCATAGAGACCATAGAGACCCATAGGGACCATAGAGACCATACAGACCATAGAGATCGGATACATCACCATAGAGACCCATAGGGACCATAGAAACCCATAGGGACCATAGAGACTGTATACATCACCATAGAGACCATAGAGACCATAGAGACAATAGAGAACATAGAGACCATAGAGATCGGATGCATCACCATAGAGACCCATAGGGACCATACAGACCATAGAGACCCATAGAGACCATAGAGACCATAGAGACCCATAGAGACCATAGAGACCATAGAGATCGGATACATCACCATAGAGACCATAGAGACCCATAGGGACCATAGAGACCATAGAGACCCATAGAGACCCATAGAGACCATAGAGATCGGATACATCACCATAGAGACCATAGAGACCCATAGGGACCATAGAGACCCATAGAGACCCATAGAGACCCTAGAGATCGCATACATCACCATAGAGACCTCAGAGACACATAGGGACCATAGAGACCATAGAGACCCATAGAGACCATAGAGATCGGATACATCACCATAGAGACCATAGAGACCCATAGGGACCATACAGACCATAGAGACCCATAGAGACCATAGAAATCGGATACATCACCATAGAGACCATAGAGACCCATAGGGACCATACAGACCATAGAGACCCATAGAGACCATAGAGACCGAATACATCACCATAGAGACTCTAGAGACCCATAGAGACCCATAGAGACCATAGAGACCCATAGAGACCATAGAGACCATAGAGATCGGATACATCACCATAGAGACCCATAGGGACCATAGAGACCATAGACACCCATAGAGACCATAGAGATCGGATACATCACCATAGAGACCATAGAGACCCATAGGGACCATACAGACCCATAGAGACCATAAAGACCATAGATATTGGATACATCACCATAGAGACCATAGAGACCCATAGGGACCAGAGAGACCATACAGACCATAGAGACCATAGAGACCATAAAGACCCATAGAGACCATAAAGACCCATAGAGACCCATAGAGATCATAGAGATCGGATACATCACCATAGAGACCATAGAGACCCATAGGGACCATACAGACCATAGAGACCCATAGAGACCATAGAGATCGAATACATCACCATAGAGACCCATAGAGACCCATAGAGACCATAGAGACCCATAGGGACCATACAGACAATAGAGACCCATAGCGACCATAGAGATCGGATACATCACCATAGAGAACATAGAGACCCATAGAGACCATACAGACCATAGAGACCCATAGAGACCATAGAGACTACAGAGACCCATAGAGACCATAGAGACCCATAGAGACCCATAGAGACCATAGAGACCATAGAGACCATACAGACCATAAAGACCATAGAGATCGGATACATATCCATAGAGACCCATAGGGACCATAGAGACCCATAGAGACCATAGAGATCGGATACATCACCATAGAGACCATAGAGACCCATAGGGACCATAGAGACCATACAGACCATAGAGACAATAGAGACCATAAAGACCCAATAGAGACCATAAAGACCCATAGAGACCATAAATACCAATAGAGACCATACAGACCATAGAGATCGGATACATCACCATAGAGACCATAGAGACCCATAGGGACCATAGAGACCATAGAGACCATAGAGACCATAGAGACCATAGAGACCCATAGAGACCATAGAGACCGGATACATCACCAGAGAGACTATAGAGACCCATAGAGACCATAGAGATCGGATACATCACCATAGAGACCATAGAGACCCATAGGGACTATAGATACCATAGAGACCATAGAGACTGTATACATCACCATAGAGACCACAGAGACCCATAGGGACCATAGAGACCATAGACACTCATAGAGACCATAGAGATCGGATACATCACCATAGAGACCATAGAGACCATAGAGACCATAGATAACATAGAGACCATAGAGACCGAATACATCACCATAGAGACCACAGAGACCCATAGGGACCATAGAGACCATAGAGACCATAGAGACCATAGAGATCGGATACATCACCATAGAGACCATAGAGACCCATAGAGACCATAGAGACCATAGAGACCGGATACATCACCATAGAGACCCATAGGGACCATAGAGACCATAGAGGACATAGAGACCGTAGAGACCATAGAGATGGGATACATCACCATAGAGAGTATAGACACCCATAGAGACCACAGAGATCGGATACATCACCATAGAGACCATAGAGACCCATAGGGACCATAGATACCATAGAGACCATAGATATCGGATTCATCACCATAGAGACCATAGAGACCATAGAGACCATAGAAACCCATAGAGACCATAGAGATCGGATACATCACCATAGAGACCATAGAGACCCATAGAGACCCGTAGAGACCATAGAGAACATAGAGATCGGATACATCACCATAGAGACCATAGAGACCCATAGGGACCATAGAGACCATAGAGACCCATAGAGACCATAGAGATCGGATACATCACCATAGGGACCATAGAGACCCAAAGGGACCATACAGACCATAGAGACCCATAGAGACCATACAGATCGGATACATCACCATAGAGACCCATAGAGACCATAGAGACCCATAGAGACCATAGAGACCATAGAGACCCATAGAGACCATAGAGACCATATAGACCCATAGAGACCATAGAGACCATAGAGATCGGATACATCACCATAGAGACCATAGAGACCCATAGGGACCATAGAGACCATAGAGACCCATAGAGACCATAGAGATCGGATACATCACCATAGAGACCATAGAGACCCATAGGGACCATACAGACCCATAGAGACCATAAAGACCATAGATATTGGATACATCACCATAGAGACCATAGAGACCCATAGGGACCAGAGAGACCATACAGACCATAGAGACCATAGAGACCATAAAGACCCATAGAGACCATAAAGACCCGTAGAGACCCATAGAGATCATAGAGATCGGATACATCACCATAGAGACCATAGAGACCCATAGGGACCATACAGACCATAGAGACCCATAGAGACCATAGAGATCGAATACATCACCATAGAGACCCATAGAGACCCATAGAGACCATAGAGACCCATAGGGACCATACAGACAATAGAGACCCATAGCGACCATAGAGATCGGATACATCACCATAGAGAACATAGAGACCCATAGAGACCATAGAGACTACAGAGACCCATAGAGACCCATAGAGACCATAGAGACCATAGAGACCCATAGAGACCATAGCGACCATAGAGATCGGATACATATCCATAGAGACCATAGAGACCCATAGGGACCATAGAGACCCATAGAGACCATAGAGATCGGATACATCACCATAGAGACCATAGAGACCCATAGGGACCATAGAGACCATACAGACCATAGAGACAATAGAGACCATAAAGACCCAATAGAGACCATAAAGACACATAGAGACCATAAATACCAATAGAGACCATACAGACCATAGAGATCGGATACATCACCATAGAGACCATAGAGACCCATAGGGACCATAGAGACCATAGAGACCATAGAGACCATAGAGACCATAGAGACCCATAGAGACCATAGAGACCGGATACATCACCAGAGAGACTATAGAGACCCATAGAGACCATAGAGATCGGATACATCACCATAGAGACCATAGAGACCCATAGGGACTATAGATACCATAGAGACCATAGAGACTGTATACATCACCATAGAGACCACAGAGACCCATAGGGACCATAGAGACCATAGACACTCATAGAGACCATAGAGATCGGATACATCACCATAGAGACCATAGAGACCATAGATAACATAGAGACCATAGAGACCGAATACATCACCATAGAGACCACAGAGACCCATAGGGACCATAGAGACCATAGAGACCATAGAGACCATAGAGATCGGATACATCACCATAGAGACCATAGAGACCCATAGAGACCATAGAGACCATAGAGACCGGATACATCACCATAGAGACCCATAGGGACCATAGAGACCATAGAGGCCATAGAGACCGTAGAGACCATAGAGATGGGATACATCACCATAGAGAGTATAGACACCCATAGAGACCACAGAGATCGGATACATCACCATAGAGACCATAGAGACCCATAGGGACCATAGATACCATAGAGACCATAGATATCGGATTTATCACCATAGAGACCATAGAGACCATAGAGACCATAGAAACCCATAGAGACCATAGAGATCGGATACATCACCATAGAGACCATAGAGACCCATAGAGACCATAGAGACCCGTAGAGACCATAGAGAACATAGAGATCGGATACATCACCATAGAGACCATAGAGACCCATAGGGACCATAGAGACCATAGAGACCCATAGAGACCATAGAGATCGGATACATCACCATAGGGACCATAGAGACCCAAAGGGACCATACAGACCATAGAGACCCATAGAGACCATACAGATCGGATACATCACCATAGAGACCCATAGAGACCATAGAGACCCATAGAGACCATAGAGACCATATAGACCCATAGAGACCATAGAGACCATAGAGATCGGATACATCACCATAGAGACCATAGAGACCCATAGGGACCATAGAGACCATAGAGACCCATAGAGACCATAGAGATCGGATACATCACCATAGAGACCATAGAGACCCATAGGGACCATACAGACCCATAGAGACCATAAAGACCATAGATATTGGATACATCACCATAGAGACCATAGAGACCCATAGGGACCAGAGAGACCATACAGACCATAGAGACCATAGAGACCATAAAGACCCATAGAGACCATAAAGACCCATAGAGACCCATAGAGATCATAGAGATCGGATACATCACCATAGAGACCATAGAGACCCATAGGGACCATACAGACCATAGAGACCCATAGAGACCATAGAGATCGAATACATCACCATAGAGACCCATAGAGACCCAGAGAGACCATAGAGACCCATAGGGACCATACAGACAATAGAGACCCATAGCGACCATAGAGATCGGATACATCACCATAGAGAACATAGAGACCCATAGGGACCATACAGAGCATAGAGACCCATAGAGACCATAAAGACCATAGATATCGGATACATCACCATAGAGACCATAGAGACCCATAGGGACCATGGAGACCATGGAGACCCATAGAGACCGGATACATCACCATAGAGACCATAGAGACCCATAGGGACCATAGAGACCATACAGACCATAAAGACTATAGAGACCATAAAGACCCATAGAGACCATACAGACCATAGAGATCGGATACATCACCATAGAGACCATAGAGACCCATAGGGACCATAGAGACCCATAGAGACCATATAGATAGGATTCATCACCATAGAGACCATAGAGACCATAGAAACCCATAGAGACCATAGAGACCGGATACATCACCATAGAGACCATAGAGACCCATAGAGACCATAGAGACCATAGAGACCATAGAGACCGGATACATCACCATAGAGACCACAGAGACTCATAGGGACCATAGAGACCATAGAGGCCATAGAGACCATAGAGACCATAGAGACCATAGAGACCATAGAGATGGGATACATCACCATAGAGAGTATAGAGACCCATAGAGACCATAGAGACCAGAGAGATCGGATACATCACCATAGAGACCATAGAGACCCATAGGGACCATAGATACCATAGAGACCATAGAGATCGGATTCATCACCATAGAGACCATAGAGACCATAGAGACAATAGAAACCCATAGAGACCATACAGACTATAGAGATCGGATACATCACCATAGAGACCCATAGGGACCATAGAGACCATAGAGACCATAGAGACCCATAGAGACCATAGAGACCGGATACATCACCATAGAGACCATAGAGACCCATAGAGACCATACAGACCATAGAGACCCATAGAGACCATAGAGACTACAGAGACCCATAGAGACCATAGAGACCCATAGAGACCCATAGAGACCATAGAGACCATAGAGACCCATAGAGACCATAGCGACCATAGAGATCGGATACATATCCATAGAGACCATAGAGACCCATAGGGACCATAGAGACCCATAGAGACCATAGAGATCGGATACATCACCATAGAGACCATAGAGACCCATAGGCACCATAGAGACCATACAGACCATAGAGACAATAGAGACCATAAAGACCCAATAGAGACCATAAAGACCCATAGAGACCATAAATACCAATAGAGACCATACAGACCATAGAGATCGGATACATCACCATACAGACCATAGAGACCCATAGGGACCATAGAGACCATAGAGACCATAGAGACCATAGAGACCCATAGAGACCATAGAGACCATATAGACCCATAGAGACCATAGAGACCATAGAGATCGGATACATCACCATAGAGACCATAGAGACCCATAGGGACCATAGAGACCATAGAGACCCATAGAGACCATAGAGATCGGATACATCACCATAGAGACCATAGAGACCCATAGGGACCATACAGACCCATAGAGACCATAAAGACCATAGATATTGGATACATCACCATAGAGACCATAGAGACCCATAGGGACCAGAGAGACCATACAGACCATAGAGACCATAGAGACCATAAAGACCCATAGAGACCATAAAGACCCATAGAGACCCATAGAGATCATAGAGATCGGATACATCACCATAGAGACCATAGAGACCCATAGGCACCATACAGACCATAGAGACCCATAGAGACCATAGAGATCGAATACATCACCATAGAGACCCATAGAGACCCAGAGAGACCATAGAGACCCATAGGGACCATACAGACAATAGAGACCCATAGCGACCATAGAGATCGGATACATCACCATAGAGAACATAGAGACCCATAGGGACCATACAGAGCATAGAGACCCATAGAGACCATAAAGACCATAGATATCGGATACATCACCATAGAGACCATAGAGACCCATAGAGACCCGTAGAGACCATAGAGAACATAGAGATCGGATACATCACCATAGAGACCATAGAGACCCATAGGGACCATAGAGACCATAGAGACCCATAGAGACCATAGAGATCGGATACATCACCATAGGGACCATAGAGACCCAAAGGGACCATACAGACCATAGAGACCCATAGAGACCATACAGATCGGATACATCACCATAGAGACCCATAGAGACCATAGAGACCCATAGAGACCATAGAGACCATAGAGACCCATAGAGACCATAGAGACCATATAGACCCATAGAGACCATAGAGACCATAGAGATCGGATACATCAACATAGAGACCATACAGACCATAAAGACCATAGAGACCATAAAGACCCATAAAGACCATAAAGACCCATAGAGACCATACAGACCATAGAGATCGGATACATCACCATAGAGACCATAGAGACCCATAGGGACCATAGAGACCATAGAGACCATAGAGACCATAGAGATCGGATACATCACCATAGAGACCATAGAGACCCATAGGGGCCATAGAGACCATAGAGACCATATAGATAGGATTCATCACCATAGAGACCATAGAGACCATAGAGACCATAGAAACCCATAGAGACCATAGAGACCGGATACATCACCATAGAGACCATAGAGACCCATAGAGACCATAGAGACCATAGAGACCATAGAGACCGGATACATCACCATAGAGACCATAGAGACTCATAAGGACCATAGAGACCATAGAGGCCATAGAGACCATAGAGACCATAGAGACCATAGAGATCGGATACATCACCATAGAGACCATAGAGACCCATAGGGACCATAGAGACCATAGAGACCATAGAGATCGGATACATCACCATAGAGACCATAGAGACCCATAGGGACCATAGATACCATAGAGACCATAGAGATCGGATTCATCACCATAGAGACCATAGAGACCATAGAGACAATAGAAACCCATAGAGACCTTAGAGACTATATACATCACCATAGAGACCAAAGAGCCCCATAGGGACCAAAGAGACCCATAGAGACCATAGATATCGGATACATAACCATAGAGACCCATAGAGACCATACAGACCATAGAGACCATAAAAACCCATAGAGACCATACAGACTATAGAGATCGGATACATCACCATAGAGACCATAGAGACCCATAGGGACCATAGAGACCATAGAAACCATAGAGACCCATAGAGACCATAGAGACCGGATACATCACCATAGAGACCATAGAGACCCATAGGGACCATAGAGACCATACAGACCATAGAGATCGGATACATCACCATAGAGACCCATAGGGACCATAGAAACCCATAGGGACCATAGAGACTGTATACATCACCATAGAGACCATAGAGACCATAGAGACCATAGAGAACATAGAGACCATAGAGATCGGATGCATCACCATAGAGACCATAGAGACCCATAGGGACCATACAGACCATAGAGACCCATAGAGACCATAGAGACCATAGAGACCCATAGAGACCATAGAGACCATAGAGATCGGATACATCACCATAGAGACCATAGAGACCCATAGGGACCATAGAGACCATAGAGACCCATAGAGACCCATAGAGACCATAGAGATCGGATACATCACCATAGAGACCATAGAGACCCATAGGGACCATAGAGACCCATAGAGACCCATAGAGACCATAGAGACCCATAGAGACCATAGAGATCGCATACATCACCATAGAGACCTCAGAGACACATAGGGACCATAGAGACCATAGAGACCCATAGAGACCATAGAGATCGGATACATCACCATAGAGACCATAGAGACCCATAGGGACCATACAGACCATAGAGACCCATAGAGACCATAGAAATCGGATACATCACCATAGAGACCATAGAGACCCATAGGGACCATACAGACCATAGAGACCCATAGAGACCATAGAGACCGAATACATCACCATAGAGACTATAGAGACCCATAGAGACCCATAGAGACCATAGAGACCCATAGAGACCATAGAGACCATAGAGACCATAGAGATCGGATACATCACCATAGAGACCCATAGGGACCATAGAGACCATAGAGACCCATAGAGACCATAGAGATCGGATACATCACCATAGAGACCATAGAGACCATAGAGACCCATAGAGACCATAGAGACCCATAGAGACCATAGAGACCATAGAGATCGGATACATCACCATAGAGACCATAGAGACCCATAGGGACCATAGAGACCATAGAGACCATAGAGACCATAGAAACCCATAGGGACCATAGAGACCCATAGAGGCCATAGAGATCGGATACATCACCATAGAGACCATAGAGACCCATAGGGACCATACAGACCATAGAGATCCATAGAGACCATAGAGACCATAGAGGTCGAATACATCACCATAGAGACTATAGACACCCATAGAGACCATAGAGACCCATAGTGACCCATAGAGACCATAGAGACCATAGAGACCCATAGAGACCATAGAGACCATAGAGACCCATAGAGACCATAGAGACCATAGAGATCGGATACATCACCATAGAGACCATAGAGACCCATAGGGACCATAGAGACCATAGAGACCCATAAAGATCGGATACATCACCATAGAGACCCATAGGGACCATACAGAGCATAGAGACCCATAGAGACCATAGAGACCATAGAGATCGGATACATCACCATAGAGACCATAGAGACCCATAGGGACCATAGAGACCATACAGACCATAGAGACCATAGAGACCATAAAGACCCATAGAGACCATACAGACCATAGAGATCGGATACATCACCATAGAGACCATAGAGACCCATAGGGACCATGGAGATCATAGAGACCCATAGAGACCGGATACATCACCATAGAGACCATAGAGACCCATAGGGACCATAGAGACCATACAGACCATAAAGACCATAGAGACCCTAAAGACCCATAGAGACCAAAAAGACCCATAGAGACCATACAGACCATAGAGATCAGATACATCACCATAGAGACCATAGAGACCCATAGGGACCATAGAGACCATAGAGGCCATAGAGACCATAGAGACCATAGAGACCATAGAGATGGGATACATCACCATAGAGAGTATAGAGAGCCATAGGGACCATAGATACCATAGAGACCATAGAGATCGGATTCATCACCATAGAGACCATAGAGACCATAGAGACAATAGAAACCCATAGAGACCTTAGAGACTATATACATCACCATAGAGACCACAGAGCCCCATAGGGACCATAGAGACCATAGAGACTCATAGAGACCATAGAGATCGGATACATCACCATAGAGACCATAGAGACCATAGAGACCATAGAGAACATAGAGACCATAGAGACCGGATACATCACCATAGAGACCATAGAGACCCATAGGGACCATAGAGACCATAGAGATCGGAAACATCACCATAGAGACCTTATAGACCCACAGGGAACATACAGACCATAGAGACCCATAGAGACCATAGAGACCATAGAGATTGAATACATCACCATAGAGACTATAGAGACCCATAGAGACCATAGAGACCCATAGACACCATAGAGACCATAGAGACCCATAGAGACCATAGAGACCATAGAGATCGGATACATCACCATAGAGACCATACAGACCCATAGGGACCATAGAGACCCATAGAGAGCATAGAGATCGGATACATCACCATAGAGACTACAGAGACCCATAGAGACTACAGAGACCCATAGAGACCATAGAGACCCATAGAGACCATAGAGACCCATAGAGACCATAGAGACCATAGAGACCCATAGAGACCATAGAGATCGGATACATCACCATAGAGACCCATAGGGACCCGTAGAGACCATAGAGATCGGATACATCACCATAGAGAACATAGAGACCCATAGGGACCATACAGAGCATAGAGACCCATAGAGACCATAAAGACCATAGATATCGGATACATCACCATAGAGACCATAGAGACCCATAGGGACCATAGAGACCATACAGACCATAGAGACCATAGAGACCATAAAGACCCATAGAGACCATACAGATCGGATACTTCACCATAGAGACCATAGAGACCCATAGGGACCATAGAGACCATACAGACCATAAAGACCATAGAGACCATAATGACCCATAGAGACCATAAAGACCCATAGAGACCATACAGACCATAGAGATCGGATACATCACCATAGAGACCATAGAGACCCATAGGGACCATAGAGACCATAGAGACCATAGAGACCATAGAGACCCATAGAGACCATAGAGATCGGATACATCACCATAGAGACCATAGAGACCCATAGGGACCATAGAGACCATAGGGACCCATAGAGACCATAGAGATAGGATTCATCACCATAGAGACCATAGAGACCCATAGGGACCATAGAGACCATAGAGGCCATAGAGACCATAGAGACCATAGAGATGGGATACATCACCATAGACAGTATAGAGACCCATAGAGACCATAGAGACCATAGAGATCGGATACATCACCATAGAGACCATAGAGACCCATAGGGACCATAGATACCATAGAGACCATAGATATTGGATTCATCACCATAGAGACCATAGAGACCATAGAGACCATAGAAACCCATAGAGACATTAGAGACTGTATACATCACCATAGAGACCACAGAGACCCATAGGGACCATAGAGACCATAGAGACTCATAGAGACCTTAGAGATCGGATACATCACCATAGAGACCATAGAGACCATAGAGAACATAGAGACCGGATACATCACCATAGAGACCATAGAGACCCATAGAGACCATACAGACCATAGAGACCCATAGAGACCATAGAGACTACAGAGACCCATAGAGACCAGAGAGACCCATAGAGACCCATAGAGACCATAGAGACCATAGAGACCCATAGAGACCATAGCGACCATAGAGATCGGATACATATCCATAGAGACCATAGAGACCCATAGGGACCATAGAGACCCATAGAGACCATAGAGATCGGATACATCACCATAGAGACCATAGAGACCCATAGGCACCATAGAGACCATACAGACCATAGAGACAATAGAGACCATAAAGACCCAATAGAGACCATAAAGACCCATAGAGACCATAAATACCAATAGAGACCATACAGACCATAGAGATCGGATACATCACCATAGAGACCATAGAGACCCATAGGGACCATAGAGACCATAGAGACCATAGAGACCATAGAGACCATAGAGACCCATAGAGACCATAGAGACCGGATACATCACCAGAGAGACTATAGAGACCCATAGAGACCATAGAGATCGGATACATCACCATAGAGACCATAGAGACCCATAGGGACTATAGATACCATAGAGACCATAGAGACTGTATACATCACCATAGAGACCACAGAGACCCATAGGGACCATAGAGACCATAGACACTCATAGAGACCATAGAGATCGGATACATCACCATAGAGACCATAGAGACCATAGAGACCATAGATAACATAGAGACCATAGAGACCGAATACATCACCATAGAGACCACAGAGACCCATAGGGACCATAGAGACCATAGAGACCATAGAGACCATAGAGATCGGATACATCACCATAGAGACCATAGAGACCCATAGAGACCATAGAGACCATAGAGACCGGATACATCACCATAGAGACCCATAGGGACCATAGAGACCATAGAGGCCATAGAGACCATAGAGACCATAGAGATGGGATACATCACCATAGAGAGTATAGACACCCATAGAGACCATAGAGATCGGATACATCACCATAGAGACCATAGAGACCCATAGGGACCATAGATACCATAGAGACCATAGATATCGGATTCATCACCATAGAGACCATAGAGACCATAGAGACCATAGAAACCCATAGAGACCATAGAGATCGGATACATCACCATAGAGACCATAGAGACCCATAGAGACCATAGAGACCCGTAGAGACCATAGAGAACATAGAGATCGGATACATCACCATAGAGAACATAGAGACCCATAGGGACCATAGAGACCATAGAGACCCATAGAGACCATAGAGATCGGATACATCACCATAGGGACCATAGAGACCCATAGAGACCATACAGATCGGATACATCACCATAGAGACCCATAGAGACCATAGAGACCCATAGAGACCATAGAGACCATAGAGACCCATAGAGACCATAGAGACCATATAGACCCATAGAGACCATAGAGACCATAGAGATCGGATACATCACCATAGAGACCATAGAGACCCATAGGGACCATAGAGACCATAGAGACCCATAGAGACCATAGAGATCGGATACATCACCATAGAGACCATAGAGACCCATAGAGACCATACAGACCCATAGAGACCATAAAGACCATAGATATTGGATACATCACCATAGAGACCATAGAGACCCATAGGGACCAGAGAGACCATACAGACCATAGAGACCATAGAGACCATAAAGACCCATAGAGACCATAAAGACCCATAGAGACCCATAGAGATCATAGAGATCGGATACATCACCATAGAGACCATAGAGACCCATAGGGACCATACAGACCATAGAGACCCATAGAGACCATAGAGATCGAATACATCACCATAGAGACCCATAGAGACCCATAGAGACCATAGAGACCCATAGGGACCATACAGACAATAGAGACCCATAGCGACCATAGAGATCGGATACATCACCATAGAGAACATAGAGACCCATAGAGACCATACAGACCATAGAGACCCATAGAGACCATAGAGACTACAGAGACCCATAGAGACCATAGAGACCCATAGAGACCCATAGAGACCATAGAGACCATAGAGACCCATAGAGACCATAGCGACCATAGAGATCGGATACATATCCATAGAGACCATAGAGACCCATAGGGACCATAGAGACCCATAGAGACCATAGAGATCGGATACATCACCATAGAGACCATAGAGACCCATAGGGACCATAGAGACCATACAGACCATAGAGACAATAGAGACCATAAAGACCCAATAGAGACCATAAAGACCCATAGAGACCATAAATACCAATAGAGACCATACAGACCATAGAGATCGGATACATCACCATAGAGACCATAGAGACCCATAGGGACCATAGAGACCATAGAGACCATAGAGACCATAGAGACCATAGAGACCCATAGAGACCATAGAGACCGGATACATCACCAGAGAGACTATAGAGACCCATAGAGACCATAGAGATCGGATACATCACCATAGAGACCATAGAGACCCATAGGGACTATAGATACCATAGAGACCATAGAGACTGTATACATCACCATAGAGACCACAGAGACCCATAGGGACCATAGAGACCATAGACACTCATAGAGACCATAGAGATCGGATACATCACCATAGAGACCATAGAGACCATAGAGACCATAGATAACATAGAGACCATAGAGACCGAATACATCACCATAGAGACCACAGAGACCCATAGGGACCATAGAGACCATGGAGACCATAGAGACCATAGAGATCGGATACATCACCATAGAGACCATAGAGACCCATAGAGACCATAGAGACCATAGAGACCGGATACATCACCATAGAGACCCATAGGGACCATAGAGACCATAGAGGCCATAGAGACCATAGAGACCATAGAGATGGGATACATCACCATAGAGAGTATAGACACCCATAGAGACCATAGAGATCGGATACATCACCATAGAGACCATAGAGACCCATAGGGACCATAGATACCATAGAGACCATAGATATCGGATTCATCACCATAGAGACCATAGAGACCATAGAGACCATAGAAACCCATAGAGACCATAGAGATCGGATACATCACCATAGAGACCATAGAGACCCATAGAGACCATAGAGACCCGTAGAGACCATAGAGAACATAGAGATCGGATACATCACCATAGAGACCATAGAGACCCATAGGGACCATAGAGACCATAGAGACCCATACAGACCATAGAGATCGGATACATCACCATAGGGACCATAGAGACCCAAAGGGACCATACAGACCATAGAGACCCATAGAGACCATACAGATCGGATACATCACCATAGAGACCCATAGAGACCATAGAGACCCATAGAGACCATAGAGACCATAGAGACCCATAGAGACCATAGAGACCATATAGACCCATAGAGACCATAGAGACCATAGAGATCGGATACATCACCATAGAGACCATAGAGACCCATAGGGACCATAGAGACCATAGAGACCCATAGAGACCATAGAGATCGGATACATCACCATAGAGACCATAGAGACCCATAGGGACCATACAGACCCATAGAGACCATAAAGACCATAGATATTGGATACATCACCATAGAGACCATAGAGACCCATAGGGACCAGAGAGACCATACAGACCATAGAGACCATAGAGACCATAAAGACCCATAGAGACCATAAAGACCCATAGAGACCCATAGAGATCATAGAGATCGGATACATCACCATAGAGACCATAGAGACCCATAGGGACCATACAGACCATAGAGACCCATAGAGACCATAGAGATCGAATACATCACCATAGAGACCCATAGAGACCATAGAGACCCATAGGGACCATACAGACAATAGAGACCCATAGCGACCATAGAGATCGGATACATCACCATAGAGAACATAGAGACCCATAGAGACCATACAGACCATAGAGACCCATAGAGACCATAGAGACTACAGAGACCCATAGAGACCATAGAGACCCATAGAGACCCATAGAGACCATAGAGACCATAGAGACCCATAGAGACCATAGCGACCATAGAGATCGGATACATATCCATAGAGACCATAGAGACCCATAGGGACCATAGAGACCCATAGAGACCATAGAGATCGGATACATCACCATAGAGACCATAGAGACCCATAGGGACCATAGAGACCATACAGACCATAGAGACAATAGAGACCATAAAGACCCAATAGAGACCATAAAGACCCATAGAGACCATAAATACCAATAGAGACCATACAGACCATAGAGATCGGATACATCACCATAGAGACCATAGAGACCCATAGGGACCATAGAGACCATAGAGACCATAGAGACCATAGAGACCATAGAGACCCATAGAGACCATAGAGACCGGATACATCACCAGAGAGACTATAGAGACCCATAGAGACCATAGAGATCGGATACATCACCATAGAGACCATAGAGACCCATAGGGACTATAGATACCATAGAGACCATAGAGACTGTATACATCACCATAGAGACCACAGAGACCCATAGGGACCATAGAGACCATAGACACTCATAGAGACCATAGAGATCGGATACATCACCATAGAGACCATAGAGACCATAGAGACCATAGATAACATAGAGACCATAGAGACCGAATACATCACCATAGAGACCACAGAGACCCATAGGGACCATAGAGACCATAGAGACCATAGAGACCATAGAGATCGGATACATCACCATAGAGACCATAGAGACCCATAGAGACCATAGAGACCATAGAGACCGGATACATCACCATAGAGACCCATAGGGACCATAGAGACCATAGAGGCCATAGAGACCATAGAGACCATAGAGATGGGATACATCACCATAGAGAGTATAGACACCCATAGAGACCATAGAGATCGGATACATCACCATAGAGACCATAGAGACCCATAGGGACCATAGATACCATAGAGACCATAGATATCGGATTCATCACCATAGAGACCATAGAGACCATAGAGACCATAGAAACCCATAGAGACCATAGAGATCGGATACATCACCATAGAGACCATAGAGACCCATAGAGACCATAGAGACCCGTAGAGACCATAGAGAACATAGAGATCGGATACATCACCATAGAGACCATAGAGACCCATAGGGACCATAGAGACCATAGAGACCCATAGAGACCATAGAGATCGGATACATCACCATAGGGACCATAGAGACCCAAAGGGACCATACAGACCATAGAGACCCATAGAGACCATACAGATGGGATACATCACCATAGAGACCCATAGAGACCATAGAGACCCATAGAGACCATAGAGACCATAGAGACCCATAGAGACCATAGAGACCATATAGACCCATAGAGACCATAGAGACCATAGAGATCGGATACATCACCATAGAGACCATAGAGACCCATAGGGACCATAGAGACCATAGAGACCCATAGAGACCATAGAGATCGGATACATCACCATAGAGACCATAGAGACCCATAGGGACCATACAGACCCATAGAGACCATAAAGACCATAGATATTGGATACATCACCATAGAGACCATAGAGACCCATAGGGACCAGAGAGACCATACAGACCATAGAGACCATAGAGACCATAAAGACCCATAGAGACCATAAAGACCCATAGAGACCCATAGAGATCATAGAGATCGGATACATCACCATAGAGACCATAGAGACCCATAGGGACCATACAGACCATAGAGACCCATAGAGACCATAGAGATCGAATACATCACCATAGAGACCCATAGAGACCCATAGAGACCATAGAGACCCATAGGGACCATACAGACAATAGAGACCCATAGCGACCATAGAGATCGGATACATCACCATAGAGAACATAGAGACCCATAGGGACCATACAGAGCATAGAGACCCATAGAGACCATAAAGACCATAGATATCGGATACATCACCATAGAGACCATAGAGACCCATAGTGACCATGGAGTCCATGGAGACCCATAGAGACCGGATACATCACCATAGAGACCATAGAGACCCATAGGGACCATAGAGACCATACAGACCATAAAGACTATAGAGACCATAAAGACCCATAGAGACCATAAAGACCCATAGAGACCATACAGACCATAGAGATCGGATACATCACCATAGAGACCATAGAGACCCATAGGGACCATAGAGACCCATAGAGACCATAGAGATCGGATACATCAGCATAGAGACCATAGAGACCCATAGGGACCATAGAGACCATAGAGACCATATAGATAGGATTCATCACCATAGAGACCATAGAGACCATAGAAACCCATAGAGACCATAGAGACCGGATACATCACCATAGAGACCATAGAGACCCATAGAGACCATAGAGACCATAGAGACCGGATACATCACCATAGAGACCATAGAGACTCATAGGGACCATAGAGACCATAGAGGCCATAGAGACCATAGAGACCATAGAGACCATAGAGACCATAGAGATGGGATACATCACCATAGAGAGTATAGAGACCCATAGAGACCATAGAGACCATAGAGATCGGATACATCACCATAGAGACCATAGAGACCCATAGGGACCATAGATACCATAGAGACCATAGAGATCGGATTCATCACCATAGAGACCATAGAGACCATAGAGACAATAGAAACCCATAGAGACCTTAGAGACTATATACATCACCATAGAGACCACAGAGCCCCATAGGGACCATAGAGAACCATAGAGACCATAGATATCGGATACATCACCATAGAGATCCATAGAGACCATACAGACCATAGAGACCATAAAAACCCATAGAGACCATACAGACTATAGAGATCGGATACATCACCATAGAGACCCATAGGGACCATAGAGACCATAGATACCCATAGAGACCATAGAGACCGGATACATCACCATAGAGACCATAGAGACCCATAGGGACCATAGAGACCATACAGACCATAGAGATCGGATACATCACCATAGAGACCCATAGGGACCATAGAAACCCATAGAGACCATAGAGACTGTATACATCATCATAGAGACCATAGAGACCATAGAGACCATAGAGAACATAGAGACCATAGAGATCGGATACATCACCATAGAGACCATAGAGACCCATAGGGACCATACAGACCCATAGAGACCATAGAGACCCATAGAGACCATAGAGACCCATAGAGACCATAGAGACCATAGAGATCGGATACATCACCATAGAGACCATAGAGACCATAGAGACCATAGAGACCATAGAGACCCATAGAGACCATAGAGATCGGATACAAAACCATAGAGACCATAGAGACCCATAGGGACCATACAGACCATAGAGACCCATAGAGACCATAGAGACCATAGAGATCCATAGAGACCATAGAGACCATAGAGATCGGATTCATCACCATAGAGACCATAGAGACCATAGAGCCCATAGAAACCCATAGAGACATTAGAGACTGTATACATCACCATAGAGACCATAGAGACCCATAGGGACCATAGAGACCATAGAGACTCATAGAGACCATAGAGATCGGATACATCACCATAGAGACCATAGAGACCATAAAGACCATAGAGAACACAGAGACCGGATACATCACCATAGAGACCCATAGGGACCATAGAGACCCATAGAGACCATAGAGACCATAGAGACCATAGAAACCCATAGAGACCATAGAGACCCATAGAGACCATAGAGATCGGATACATCACCATAGAGACCATAGAGACCCATAGGGACCATACATACCATAGAGACTTATAGAGACCATAGAGACCCATAGAGACCCATAGAGACCATAGAGAACATAGAGATCGGATACATCACCATAGAGACCATAGAGACCCATAGGGACCATAGATACCATAGAAACCCATAGAGACCATAGAGATCGGATACATCACCATAGAGACCATAGAGACCCATAGGGACCATACAGACCATAGAGACCCATGGAGACCATAGAGACCATAGAGATCGAATACATCACCATAGAGACTACAGAGACCCATAGAGACCGATAGAGACCCATAGAGACCATAGAGACCCATAGAGACCATAGAGATCGGATACATATCCATAGAGACCATAGAGACCCATAGGGACCATAGAGACCCATAGAGACCATAGAGATCGGATACATCACCATAGAGACCATAGAGACCCATAGGGACCATAGAGACCATAGAGATCGGATACATCACCATAGAGACCATAGAGACCCATAGGGACCATAGAGACCATAGAGACCCATAGAGACCATAGAGACCCATAGAGACCATAGAGACCCGTAGAGACCATAGAGACCATAGAGATCGGATACATCACCATAGAGACCATAGAGACCCATAGGGACCATACAGACCCATAGAGACCATAAAGACCATAGATATTGGATACATCACCATAGAGACCATAGAGACCCATAGGGACCAGAGAGACCATACAGACCATAGAGACCATAGAGACCATAAAGACCCATAGAGACCATAAAGACCCATAGAGACCCATAGAGATCATAGAGATCGGATACATCACCATAGAGACCATAGAGACCCATAGGGACCATACAGACCATAGAGACCCATAGAGACCATAGAGATCGAATACATCACCATAGAGACCCATAGAGACCCATAGAGACCATAGAGACCCATAGGGACCATACAGACAATAGAGACCCATAGCGACCATAGAGATCGGATACATCACCATAGAGAACAGAGAGACCCATAGAGACCATACAGACCATAGAGACCCATAGAGACCATAGAGACTACAGAGACCCATAGAGACCATAGAGACCCATAGAGACCCATAGAGACCATAGAGACCATAGAGACCCATAGAGACCATAGCGACCATAGAGATCGGATACATATCCATAGAGACCATAGAGACCCATAGGGTCCATAGAGACCCATAGAGACCATAGAGATCGGATACATCACCATAGAGACCATAGAGACCCATAGGGACCATAGAGACCATACAGACCATAGAGACAATAGAGACCATAAAGACCCAATAGAGACCATAAAGACCCATAGAGACCATAAATACCAATAGAGACCATACAGACCATAGAGATCGGATACATCACCATAGAGACCATAGAGACCCATAGGGACCATAGAGACCATAGAGACCATAGAGACCATAGAGACCATAGAGACCCATAGAGACCATAGAGACCGGATACATCACCATAGAGACTATAGAGACCCATAGAGACCATAGAGATCGGATACATCACCATAGAGACCATAGAGACCCATAGGGACTATAGATACCATAGAGACCATAGAGACTGTATACATCACCATAGAGACCACAGAGACCCATAGGGACCATAGAGACCATAGACACTCATAGAGACCATAGAGATCGGATACATCACCATAGAGACCATAGAGACCATAGAGACCATAGATAACATAGAGACCATAGAGACCGAATACATCACCATAGAGACCACAGAGACCCATAGGGACCATAGAGACCATAGAGACCATAGAGACCATAGAGATCGGATACATCACCATAGAGACCATAGAGACCCATAGAGACCATAGAGACCATAGAGACCGGATACATCACCATAGAGACCCATAGGGACCATAGAGACCATAGAGGCCATAGAGACCATAGAGACCATAGAGATGGGATACATCACCATAGAGAGTATAGACACCCATAGAGACCATAGAGATCGGATACATCACCATAGAGACCATAGAGACCCATAGGGACCATAGATACCATAGAGACCATAGATATCGGATTCATCACCATAGAGACCATAGAGACCATAGAGACCATAGAAACCCATAGAGACCATAGAGATCGGATACATCACCATAGAGACCATAGAGACCCATAGAGACCATAGAGACCCGTAGAGACCATAGAGAACATAGAGATCGGATACATCACCATAGAGACCATAGAGACCCATAGGGACCATAGAGACCATAGAGACCCATAGAGACCATAGAGATCGGATACATCACCATAGGGACCATAGAGACCCAAAGGGACCATACAGACCATAGAGACCCATAGAGACCATAGAGATCGGATACATCACCATAGAGACCCATAGAGACCCATAGAGACCATAGAGACCATAGAGACCCATAGAGACCATAGAGACCATATAGACCCATAGAGACCATAGAGACCATAGAGATCGGATACATCACCATAGAGACCATAGAGACCCATAGGGACCATAGAGACCATAGAGACCCATAGAGACCATAGAGATCGGATACATCACCATAGAGACCATAGAGACCCATAGGGACCATAAAGACCCATAGAGACCATAAAGACCATAGATATTGGATACATCACCATAGAGACCATAGAGACCCATAGGGACCAGAGAGACCATAGAGACCATAAAGACCATAGAGACCATAAAGACCCATAGAGACCATAAAGACCCATAGAGACCCATAGAGATCATAGAGATCGGATACATCACCATAGAGACCATAGAGACCCATAGGGACCATACAGACCATAGAGACCCATAGAGACCATAGAGATCGAATACATCACCATAGAGACCCATAGAGACCCATAGAGACCATAGAGACCCATAGGGACCATACAGACAATAGAGACCCATAGCGACCATAGAGATCGGATACATCACCATAGAGAACATAGAGACCCATAGGGACCATACAGAGCATAGAGACCCATAGAGACCATAAAGACCATAGATATCGGATACATCACCATAGAGACCCATAGGGACCATGGAGACCATGGAGACCCATAGAGACCGGATACATCACCATAGAGACCATAGAGACCCATAGGGACCATAGAGACCATACAGACCATAAAGACTATAGAGACCATAAAGACCCATAGAGACCATAAAGACCCATAGAGACCATACAGACCATAGAGATCGGATACATCACCATAGAGACCATAGAGACCCATAGGGACCATAGAGACCATAGAGACCCATAGAGACCATAGAGATCGGATACATCAGCATAGAGACCATAGAGACCCATAGGGACCATAGAGACCATAGAGACCATATAGATAGGATTCATCACCATAGAGACCATAGAGACCATAGAAACCCATAGAGACCATAGAGACCGGATACATCACCATAGAGACCATAGAGACCCATAGAGACCATAGAGACCATAGAGACCATAGAGACCGGATACATCACCATAGAGACCATAGAGACTCATAGGGACCATAGAGAACCATAGAGACCATAGATATCGGATTCATCACCATAGAGACCATAGAGACCATAGAGACAATAGAAACCCATAGAGACCTTAGAGACTATATACATCACCATAGAGACCACAGAGCCCCATAGGGACCATAGAGAACCATAGAGACCATAGATATCGGATACATCACCATAGAGACCCATAGAGACCATACAGACCATAGAGACCATAAAAACCCATAGAGACCATACAGACTATAGAGATCGGATACATCACCATAGAGACCCATAGGGACCATAGAGACCATAGAGACCCATAGAGACCATAGAGACCGGATACATCACCATAGAGACCATAGAGACCCATAGGGACCATAGAGACCATACAGACCATAGAGATCGGATACATCACCATAGAGACCATAGAGACCCATAGGGACCATACAGACCCATAGAGACCATAGAGACCCATAGAGACCATAGAGACCATAGAGATCGGATACATCACCATAGAGACCATAGAGACCATAGAGACCATAGAGACCATAGAGACCCATAGAGACCATAGAGATCGGATACATCACCATAGAGACCCATAGGGACCATACAGACCATAGAGACCCATAGAGACCATAGAGGCCATAGAGATCCATAGAGACCATAGAGACCATAGAGATCGGATTCATCACCATAGAGACCATAGAGACCATAGAGACCATAGAAACCCATAGAGACATTAGAGACTGTATACATCACCATAGAGACCATAGAGACCCATAGGGACCATAGAGACCATAGAGACTCATAGAGACCATAGAGATCGGATACATCACCATAGAGACCATAGAGACCATAGAGACCATAGAGAACATAGAGACCGGATACATCACCATAGAGACCCATAGGGACCATAGAGACCCATAGAGACCATAGAGACCATAGAGATCGGATTCATCACCATAGAGACCATAGAGACCATAGAAACCCATAGAGACCATAGAGACCATAGAGACCCATAGAGACCATAGAGATCGGATACATCACCATAGAGACCATAGAGACCCATAGGGACCATACAGACCATAGAGACTTATAGAGACCATAGAGACCCATAGAGACCCATAGAGACCATAGAGAACATAGAGATCGGATACATCACCATAGAGACCATAGAGACCCATAGGGACCATAGAGACCCATAGAGACCATAGAGATCGGATACATCACCATAGAGACCGTAGAGACCCATAGGGACCATACAGACCATAGAGACCCATGGAGACCATAGAGACCATAGAGATCGAATACATCACCATAGAGACTACAGAGACCCATAGAGACCATAGAGACCGATAGAGACCCATAGAGACCATAGAGACCCATAGAGACCATAGAGATCGGATACATATCCATAGAGACCATAGAGACCCATAGGGACCATAGAGACCCATAGAGACCATAGAGATCGGATACATCACCATAGAGACCATAGAGACCCATAGGGACCATAGAGACCATAGAGATCGGATACATCACCATAGAGACCATAGAGACCCATAGGGACCATAGAGACCATAGAGACCCATAGAGACCATAGAGACCCATAGAGACCATAGAGACCCGTAGAGACCATAGAGACCATAGAGATCGGATACATCACCATAGAGACCATAGAGACCCATAGGGACCATACAGACCCATAGAGACCATAAAGACCATAGATATTGGATACATCACCATAGAGACCATAGAGACCCAATGGGACCATAGAGACCATACAGACCATAGAGACCATAGAGACCATAAAGACCCATAGAGACCATACAGACCATAGAGATCGGATACATCACGATAGAGACCATAGAGACCCATAGGGACCATAGAGACCATAGAGACCATAGAGACCCATAGAGACCGGATACATCACCATAGAGACCATAGAGACCATAGATAACATAGAGACCATAGAGACCGAAACATCACCATAGAGACCACAGACACCCATAGGGACCATAGAGACCATAGAGACCATAGAGATCGGATACATCACCATAGAGACCATAGAGACCCAATGGGACCATAGAGACCATACAGACCATAGAGACCATATAGACCACAGAGACCCATAGAGACCATACAGACCATAGAGATCGGATACATCACCATAGAGACCATAGAGACCCATAGAGACCATAGAGACCCGTAGAGACCATAGAGAACATAGAGACCGGATACATCACCATAGAGACCATAGAGACCCATAGGAACCATAGGACCATACAGATCATAGAGACCATAGAGACATAAAGACCCATAGAGACCATAAAGACCCATAGAGACCATACAGACTATAGAGATCGGATACATCAACACAGAGACCATAGAGACCCATAGGGACCATAGAGAGCATAGAGACCATAGAGACCCATAGAGACCATAGAGACCATAGAGATCGGATACATCACCATAGAGACTATAGAGACCCATAGAGACCATAGAGATCGGATACATCACCATAGAGACCATAGAGACCCATAGGGACTATAGATACCATAGAGACCATAGAGACTGTATACATCACCATAGAGACCACAGAGACCCATAGGGACCATAGAGACCATAGACACTCATAGAGAACATAGAGATCGGATACATCACCATAGAGACCATAGAGACCATAGAGACCATAGATAACATAGAGACCATAGAGACCGAATACATCACCATAGAGACCACAGAGACCCATAGGGACCATAGAGACCATAGAGACCATAGAGACCATAGAGATCGGATACATCACCATAGAGACCATAGAGACCCATAGAGACCATAGAGACCATAGAGACCGGATACATCACCATAGAGACCATAGAGACCCATAGGGACCATAGAGACCATAGAGGCCATAGAGACCATAGAGACCATAGAGATGGGATACATCACCATAGAGAGTATAGACACCCATAGAGACCATAGAGACCATAGAGATCGGATACATCACCATAGAGACCATAGAGACCCATAGGGACCATAGATACCATAGAGACCATAGATATCGGATTCATCACCATAGAGACCATAGAGACCATAGAGACCATAGAAACCCATAGAGACCTTAGAGACTGTATACATCACCATAGAGACCACAGAGACCCATAGGGACCATAGAGACCATAGAGACCCATAGAGACCATAGAGATCGGATACATCACCATAGAGACCATAGAGACCCATAGAGACCATAGAGACCCGTAGAGACCACAGAGAACATAGAGATCGGATACATCACCACAGAGACCATAGAGACCCATAGGGACCATAGAGACCATAGAGACCCATAGAGACCATAGAGATCGGATACATCACCATAGGGACCATAGAGACCCAAAGGGACCATACAGACCATAGAGACCCATAGAGACCATAGAGACCATCGAGATCGAATACATCACCATAGAGGCCCATAGAGACCATAGAGACCCATAGAGACCATAGAGACCCATAGAGACCATAGAGACCATATAGACCCATAGAGACCATAGAGACCATAGAGATCGGATACATCACCATAGAGACCATAGAGACCCATAGGGACCATAGAGACCCATAGAGACCATAGAGACCATAGAGATCGGATACATCACCATAGAGACCCATAGGGACCATACAGACAATAGAGACCCATAGCGACCATAGAGATCGGATACATCACCATAGAGAACATAGAGACCCATAGGGACCATACAGAGCATAGAGACCCATAGAGACCATAAAGACCATAGATATCGGATACATCACCATAGAGACCATAGAGACCCATAGGGACCATGGAGACCATGGAGACCCATAGAGACCGGATACATCACCACAGCGACCATAGAGACCCATAGGGACCATAGAGACCATACAGACCATAAAGACCATAGAGACCATAAAGACCCATAGAGACCATAAAGACCCATAGAGACCATACAGACCATAGAGATCGGATACATCACCATAGAGACCCATAGGGACCATAGAGACCATAGAGACCCAGAGAGACCAATAGAGACCATAGAGATCGGATACATCACCATAGAGACCATAGAGACCCATAGGGACCATAGAGACCATAGAGACCATATAGATAGGATTCATCACCATAGAGACCATAGAGACCATAGAGACCATAGAAACCCATAGAGACCATAGAGACCGGATACATCACCATAGAGACCATAGAGACCCATAGAGACCACAGAGACCGGATACATCACCATAGAGACCATAGAGACCCATAGGGACCATAGAGACCATACAGACCATAAAGACCATAGAGACCATAAAGACCCATAGAGACCATAAAGACCCATAGAGGCCATACAGACCATAGAGATCGGATACATCACCATAGAGACCATAGAGACCCATAGGGACCATAGAGACCATAGAGACCCATAGAGACCATAGAGATCGGATACATCACCATAGAGACCATAGAGACCCATATGGACCATAGAGACCATAGAGACCATATAGATAGGATTCATCACCATAGAGACCATAGAGACCATAGAGACCATAGAAACCCATAGAGACCATAGAGACCGGATACATCACCATAGAGACCATAGAGACCCATAGAGACCATAGAGACCATAGAGACCATAGAGACCGGATACATCACCATAGAGACCATAGAGACCCATAGGGACCATAGAGACCATACAGACCATAAAGACCATAGAGACCATAAAGACCCATAGAGACCATAAAGACCCATAGAGACCATACAGACCATAGAGATCGGATACATCACCATAGAGACCATAGAGACCCATAGGGACCATAGAGACCATAGAGACCCATAGAGACCATAGAGATCGGATACATCACCATAGAGACCATAGAGACCCATAGGGACCATAGAGACCATAGAGACCATATAGATAGGATTCATCACCATAGAGACCATAGAGACCATAGAGACCATAGAAACCCATAGAGACCATAGAGACCGGATACATCACCATAGAGACCATAGAGACCCATAGGGACCATAGAGACCATACAGACCATAAAGACCATAGAGACCATAGAGACCCATAGAGACCATAGAGACCCGTAGAGACCATAGAGAACATAGAGATCGGATACATCACCATAGAGACCATAGAGACCCATAGGGACCATAGAGACCCATAGAGACCATAGAGATCGGATACATCACCATAGGGACCATAGAGACCCAAAGGGACCATACAGACCATAGAGACCCATAGAGACCATAGAGACCATAGAGATCGAATACATCACCATAGAGGCCCATAGAGACCATAGAGACCCATAGAGACCATAGAGACCCATAGAGACCATAGAGACCATAGAGACCCATAGAGACCATAGAGACCATAGAGACCCATAGGGACCATACAGACCATAGAGACCCATAGAGACCATAGAGATCGAATACATCACCATATAGACTATAGAGACCCATAGAGACCCATAGAGACCCATAGAGACCATAGAGAACGGATAGATCACCATAGAGACCATAGAGACCATAGAGACCATAGAGACCCATAGAGACCATAGAGACCATAGAGACCCATAGAGACCATAGAGACCATAGAGATCAGATAAATCACCATAGAGACCATAGAGACCCATAGGGACCATAGAGACCCATAGAGACCATAGAGACCCATAGGGACCATAGAGACCCATAGAGACCATAGAGATCGGATACATCACCATAGAGACCATAGAGACCCATAGGGACCATACAGACCATAGAGATCCATAGAGACCATAGAGACCATAGAGGTCGAATACATCACCATAGAGACTATAGACACCCATAGAGACCATAGAGACCCATAGTGACCCATAGAGACCATAGAGACCCATAGAGATCGGATACATCACCATAGAGACCATAGAGACCCATAGGGACCATAGAGACCATAGAGACCCATAGAGATCGGATACATCACCATAGAGACCCATAGGGACCATACAGAGCATAGAGACCCATAGAGACCATAAAGACCATAGATATCGGATACATCACCATAGAGACCATAGAGACCAATAGGGACCATAGAGACCATACAGACCATAGAGACCATAGAGACCATAAAGACCCATAGAGACCATACAGACCATAGAGATTGGATACATCACCATAGAGACCATAGAGACCCATAGGGACCATGGAGACCATAGAGACCCATAGAGACCGGATACATCACCATAGAGACCATAGAGACCCATAGGGACCATAGAGACCATACAGACCATAAAGACCATAGAGACCATAAAGACCCATAGAGACCATAAAGACCCATAGAGACCATACAGACCATAGAGATCGGATACATCACCATAGAGACCATAGAGACCCATAGGGACCATAGAGGTTGGATACATCACCATAGAGATTATAGAGACCCATAGGGACCATAGAGACCATATAGATAGGATTCATCACCATAGAGACCATAGAGACCATAGAAACCCATAGAGACCATAGAGACCGGATACATCACCATAGAGACCATAGAGACTCATAGGGACCATAGAGACCATAGAGGCCATAGAGACCATAGAGACCATAGAGACCATAGAGACCATAGAGATGGGATACATCACCATAGAGACCGTAGAGACCCATAGGGACCATACAGACCATAGAGACCCATGGAGACCATAGAGACCATAGAGATCGAATACATCACCATAGAGACTACAGAGACCTATAGAGACCATAGAGACCGATAGAGACCCATAGAGACCATAGAGACCCATAGAGACCATAGAGATCGGATACATATCCATAGAGACCATAGAGACCCATAGGGACCATAGAGACCCATAGAGACCATAGAGATCGGATACATCACCATAGAGACCATAGAGACCCATAGGGACCATAGAGACCATAGAGATCGGATACATCACCATAGAGACCATAGAGACCCATAGGGACCATAGAGACCATAGAGACCCATAGAGACCATAGAGACCCATAGAGACCATAGAGACCCGTAGAGACCATAGAGACCATAGAGATCGGATACATCACCATAGAGACCATAGAGACCCATAGGGACCATACAGACCCATAGAGACCATAAAGACCATAGATATTGGATACATCACCATAGAGACCATAGAGACCCAATGGGACCATAGAGACCATACAGACCATAGAGACCATAGAGACCATAAAGACCCATAGAGACCATACAGACCATAGAGATCGGATACATCACGATAGAGACCATAGAGACCCATAGGGACCATAGAGACCATAGAGACCATAGAGACCCATAGAGACCGGATACATCACCATAGAGACCATAGAGACCATAGATAACATAGAGACCATAGAGACCGAAACATCACCATAGAGACCACAGACACCCATAGGGACCATAGAGACCATAGAGACCATAGAGATCGGATACATCACCATAGAGACCATAGAGACCCAATGGGACCATAGAGACCATACAGACCATAGAGACCATATAGACCACAGAGACCCATAGAGACCATACAGACCATAGAGATCGGATACATCACCATAGAGACCATAGAGACCCATAGAGACCATAGAGACCCGTAGAGACCATAGAGAACATAGAGACCGGATACATCACCATAGAGACCATAGAGACCCATAGGAACCATAGGACCATACAGATCATAGAGACCATAGAGACATAAAGACCCATAGAGACCATAAAGACCCATAGAGACCATACAGACTATAGAGATCGGATACATCAACACAGAGACCATAGAGACCCATAGGGACCATAGAGAGCATAGAGACCATAGAGACCCATAGAGACCATAGAGACCATAGAGATCGGATACATCACCATAGAGACTATAGAGACCCATAGAGACCATAGAGATCGGATACATCACCATAGAGACCATAGAGACCCATAGGGACTATAGATACCATAGAGACCATAGAGACTGTATACATCACCATAGAGACCACAGAGACCCATAGGGACCATAGAGACCATAGACACTCATAGAGAACATAGAGATCGGATACATCACCATAGAGACCATAGAGACCATAGAGACCATAGATAACATAGAGACCATAGAGACCGAATACATCACCATAGAGACCACAGAGACCCATAGGGACCATAGAGACCATAGAGACCATAGAGACCATAGAGATCGGATACATCACCATAGAGACCATAGAGACCCATAGAGACCATAGAGACCATAGAGACCGGATACATCACCATAGAGACCATAGAGACCCATAGGGACCATAGAGACCATAGAGGCCATAGAGACCATAGAGACCATAGAGATGGGATACATCACCATAGAGAGTATAGACACCCATAGAGACCATAGAGACCATAGAGATCGGATACATCACCATAGAGACCATAGAGACCCATAGGGACCATAGATACCATAGAGACCATAGATATCGGATTCATCACCATAGAGACCATAGAGACCATAGAGACCATAGAAACCCATAGAGACCTTAGAGACTGTATACATCACCATAGAGACCACAGAGACCCATAGGGACCATAGAGACCATAGAGACCCATAGAGACCATAGAGATCGGATACATCACCATAGAGACCATAGAGACCCATAGAGACCATAGAGACCCGTAGAGACCACAGAGAACATAGAGATCGGATACATCACCACAGAGACCATAGAGACCCATAGGGACCATAGAGACCATAGAGACCCATAGAGACCATAGAGATCGGATACATCACCATAGGGACCATAGAGACCCAAAGGGACCATACAGACCATAGAGACCCATAGAGACCATAGAGACCATCGAGATCGAATACATCACCATAGAGGCCCATAGAGACCATAGAGACCCATAGAGACCATAGAGACCCATAGAGACCATAGAGACCATATAGACCCATAGAGACCATAGAGACCATAGAGATCGGATACATCACCATAGAGACCATAGAGACCCATAGGGACCATAGAGACCCATAGAGACCATAGAGACCATAGAGATCGGATACATCACCATAGAGACCCATAGGGACCATACAGACAATAGAGACCCATAGCGACCATAGAGATCGGATACATCACCATAGAGAACATAGAGACCCATAGGGACCATACAGAGCATAGAGACCCATAGAGACCATAAAGACCATAGATATCGGATACATCACCATAGAGACCATAGAGACCCATAGGGACCATGGAGACCATGGAGACCCATAGAGACCGGATACATCACCACAGCGACCATAGAGACCCATAGGGACCATAGAGACCATACAGACCATAAAGACCATAGAGACCATAAAGACCCATAGAGACCATAAAGACCCATAGAGACCATACAGACCATAGAGATCGGATACATCACCATAGAGACCCATAGGGACCATAGAGACCATAGAGACCCAGAGAGACCAATAGAGACCATAGAGATCGGATACATCACCATAGAGACCATAGAGACCCATAGGGACCATAGAGACCATAGAGACCATATAGATAGGATTCATCACCATAGAGACCATAGAGACCATAGAGACCATAGAAACCCATAGAGACCATAGAGACCGGATACATCACCATAGAGACCATAGAGACCCATAGAGACCACAGAGACCGGATACATCACCATAGAGACCATAGAGACCCATAGGGACCATAGAGACCATACAGACCATAAAGACCATAGAGACCATAAAGACCCATAGAGACCATAAAGACCCATAGAGGCCATACAGACCATAGAGATCGGATACATCACCATAGAGACCATAGAGACCCATAGGGACCATAGAGACCATAGAGACCCATAGAGACCATAGAGATCGGATACATCACCATAGAGACCATAGAGACCCATATGGACCATAGAGACCATAGAGACCATATAGATAGGATTCATCACCATAGAGACCATAGAGACCATAGAGACCATAGAAACCCATAGAGACCATAGAGACCGGATACATCACCATAGAGACCATAGAGACCCATAGAGACCATAGAGACCATAGAGACCATAGAGACCGGATACATCACCATAGAGACCATAGAGACCCATAGGGACCATAGAGACCATACAGACCATAAAGACCATAGAGACCATAAAGACCCATAGAGACCATAAAGACCCATAGAGACCATACAGACCATAGAGATCGGATACATCACCATAGAGACCATAGAGACCCATAGGGACCATAGAGACCATAGAGACCCATAGAGACCATAGAGATCGGATACATCACCATAGAGACCATAGAGACCCATAGGGACCATAGAGACCATAGAGACCATATAGATAGGATTCATCACCATAGAGACCATAGAGACCATAGAGACCATAGAAACCCATAGAGACCATAGAGACCGGATACATCACCATAGAGACCATAGAGACCCATAGGGACCATAGAGACCATACAGACCATAAAGACCATAGAGACCATAGAGACCCATAGAGACCATAGAGACCCGTAGAGACCATAGAGAACATAGAGATCGGATACATCACCATAGAGACCATAGAGACCCATAGGGACCATAGAGACCCATAGAGACCATAGAGATCGGATACATCACCATAGGGACCATAGAGACCCAAAGGGACCATACAGACCATAGAGACCCATAGAGACCATAGAGACCATAGAGATCGAATACATCACCATAGAGGCCCATAGAGACCATAGAGACCCATAGAGACCATAGAGACCCATAGAGACCATAGAGACCATAGAGACCCATAGAGACCATAGAGACCATAGAGACCCATAGGGACCATACAGACCATAGAGACCCATAGAGACCATAGAGATCGAATACATCACCATATAGACTATAGAGACCCATAGAGACCCATAGAGACCCATAGAGACCATAGAGAACGGATAGATCACCATAGAGACCATAGAGACCATAGAGACCATAGAGACCCATAGAGACCATAGAGACCATAGAGACCCATAGAGACCATAGAGACCATAGAGATCAGATAAATCACCATAGAGACCATAGAGACCCATAGGGACCATAGAGACCCATAGAGACCATAGAGACCCATAGGGACCATAGAGACCCATAGAGACCATAGAGATCGGATACATCACCATAGAGACCATAGAGACCCATAGGGACCATACAGACCATAGAGATCCATAGAGACCATAGAGACCATAGAGGTCGAATACATCACCATAGAGACTATAGACACCCATAGAGACCATAGAGACCCATAGTGACCCATAGAGACCATAGAGACCCATAGAGATCGGATACATCACCATAGAGACCATAGAGACCCATAGGGACCATAGAGACCATAGAGACCCATAGAGATCGGATACATCACCATAGAGACCCATAGGGACCATACAGAGCATAGAGACCCATAGAGACCATAAAGACCATAGATATCGGATACATCACCATAGAGACCATAGAGACCAATAGGGACCATAGAGACCATACAGACCATAGAGACCATAGAGACCATAAAGACCCATAGAGACCATACAGACCATAGAGATTGGATACATCACCATAGAGACCATAGAGACCCATAGGGACCATGGAGACCATAGAGACCCATAGAGACCGGATACATCACCATAGAGACCATAGAGACCCATAGGGACCATAGAGACCATACAGACCATAAAGACCATAGAGACCATAAAGACCCATAGAGACCATAAAGACCCATAGAGACCATACAGACCATAGAGATCGGATACATCACCATAGAGACCATAGAGACCCATAGGGACCATAGAGGTTGGATACATCACCATAGAGATTATAGAGACCCATAGGGACCATAGAGACCATATAGATAGGATTCATCACCATAGAGACCATAGAGACCATAGAAACCCATAGAGACCATAGAGACCGGATACATCACCATAGAGACCATAGAGACTCATAGGGACCATAGAGACCATAGAGGCCATAGAGACCATAGAGACCATAGAGACCATAGAGACCATAGAGATGGGATACATCACCATAGAGAGTATAGAGACCCATAGAGACCATAGAGATCGGATACATCACCATAGAGACCATAGAGAGCCATAGGGACCATAGATACCATAGAGACCATAGAGATCGGATTCATCACCATAGAGACCATAGAGACCATAGAGACAATAGAAACCCATAGAGACCTTAGAGACTATATACATCACCATAGAGACCTTAGAGACTATATACATCACCATAGAGACCACAGAGCCCCATAGGGACCATAGAGACCATAGAGACTCATAGAGACCATAGAGATCGGATACATCACCATAGAGACCATAGAGACCATAGAGACCATAGAGAACATAGAGACCATAGAGACCGGATACATCACCATAGAGACCATAGAGACCCATAGGGACCATACAGACCATAGAGACCCATAGAGACCATAGAGATCGGATACATCACCATAGAGACTACAGAGACCCATAGAGACCATAGAGACCCATAGAGACCCATAGAGACCATAGCGACCATAGAGACCCATAGAGACCATAGTGATCGGATACATCACCATAGAGACCCATAGGGACCCATAGAGACCATAGAGATCGGATACATCACCATAGAGAACATAGAGACCCATAGGGACCATACAGAGCATAGAGACCCATAGAGACCATAGGGAACATAGAGATCGGATACATCACCATAGAGACCATAGAGACCCATAGGGACCATAGAGACCATATAGACCATAGAGACCATAGAGACCATAAAGACCCATAGAGACCATACAGACCATAGAGATCGGATACATCACCATAGAGACCATAGAGACCCATATGGACCATAGAGACCATAGAGACCATATAGATAGGATTCATCACCATAGAGACCATAGAGACCATAGAGACCATAGAAACCCATAGAGACCATAGAGACCGGATACATCACCATAGAGACCATAGAGACCCATAGAGACCATAGAGACCATAGAGACCATAGAGACCGGATACATCACCATAGAGACCATAGAGACCCATAGGGACCATAGAGACCATACAGACCATAAAGACCATAGAGACCATAAAGACCCATAGAGACCATAAAGACCCATAGAGACCATACAGACCATAGAGATCGGATACATCACCATAGAGACCATAGAGACCCATAGGGACCATAGAGACCATAGAGACCCATAGAGACCATAGAGATCGGATACATCACCATAGAGACCATAGAGACCCATAGGGACCATAGAGACCATAGAGACCATATAGATAGGATTCATCACCATAGAGACCATAGAGACCATAGAGACCATAGAAACCCATAGAGACCATAGAGACCGGATACATCACCATAGAGACCATAGAGACCCATAGGGACCATAGAGACCATACAGACCATAAAGACCATAGAGACCATAGAGACCCATAGAGACCATAGAGACCCGTAGAGACCATAGAGAACATAGAGATCGGATACATCACCATAGAGACCATAGAGACCCATAGGGACCATAGAGACCCATAGAGACCATAGAGATCGGATACATCACCATAGGGACCATAGAGACCCAAAGGGACCATACAGACCATAGAGACCCATAGAGACCATAGAGACCATAGAGATCGAATACATCACCATAGAGGCCCATAGAGACCATAGAGACCCATAGAGACCATAGAGACCCATAGAGACCATAGAGACCATAGAGACCCATAGAGACCATAGAGACCATAGAGACCCATAGGGACCATACAGACCATAGAGACCCATAGAGACCATAGAGATCGAATACATCACCATATAGACTATAGAGACCCATAGAGACCCATAGAGACCCATAGAGACCATAGAGAACGGATAGATCACCATAGAGACCATAGAGACCATAGAGACCATAGAGACCCATAGAGACCATAGAGACCATAGAGACCCATAGAGACCATAGAGACCATAGAGATCAGATAAATCACCATAGAGACCATAGAGACCCATAGGGACCATAGAGACCCATAGAGACCATAGAGACCCATAGGGACCATAGAGACCCATAGAGACCATAGAGATCGGATACATCACCATAGAGACCATAGAGACCCATAGGGACCATACAGACCATAGAGATCCATAGAGACCATAGAGACCATAGAGGTCGAATACATCACCATAGAGACTATAGACACCCATAGAGACCATAGAGACCCATAGTGACCCATAGAGACCATAGAGACCCATAGAGATCGGATACATCACCATAGAGACCATAGAGACCCATAGGGACCATAGAGACCATAGAGACCCATAGAGATCGGATACATCACCATAGAGACCCATAGGGACCATACAGAGCATAGAGACCCATAGAGACCATAAAGACCATAGATATCGGATACATCACCATAGAGACCATAGAGACCAATAGGGACCATAGAGACCATACAGACCATAGAGACCATAGAGACCATAAAGACCCATAGAGACCATACAGACCATAGAGATTGGATACATCACCATAGAGACCATAGAGACCCATAGGGACCATGGAGACCATAGAGACCCATAGAGACCGGATACATCACCATAGAGACCATAGAGACCCATAGGGACCATAGAGACCATACAGACCATAAAGACCATAGAGACCATAAAGACCCATAGAGACCATAAAGACCCATAGAGACCATACAGACCATAGAGATCGGATACATCACCATAGAGACCATAGAGACCCATAGGGACCATAGAGGTTGGATACATCACCATAGAGATTATAGAGACCCATAGGGACCATAGAGACCATATAGATAGGATTCATCACCATAGAGACCATAGAGACCATAGAAACCCATAGAGACCATAGAGACCGGATACATCACCATAGAGACCATAGAGACTCATAGGGACCATAGAGACCATAGAGGCCATAGAGACCATAGAGACCATAGAGACCATAGAGACCATAGAGATGGGATACATCACCATAGAGAGTATAGAGACCCATAGAGACCATAGAGATCGGATACATCACCATAGAGACCATAGAGAGCCATAGGGACCATAGATACCATAGAGACCATAGAGATCGGATTCATCACCATAGAGACCATAGAGACCATAGAGACAATAGAAACCCATAGAGACCTTAGAGACTATATACATCACCATAGAGACCTTAGAGACTATATACATCACCATAGAGACCACAGAGCCCCATAGGGACCATAGAGACCATAGAGACTCATAGAGACCATAGAGATCGGATACATCACCATAGAGACCATAGAGACCATAGAGACCATAGAGAACATAGAGACCATAGAGACCGGATACATCACCATAGAGACCATAGAGACCCATAGGGACCATACAGACCATAGAGACCCATAGAGACCATAGAGATCGGATACATCACCATAGAGACTACAGAGACCCATAGAGACCATAGAGACCCATAGAGACCCATAGAGACCATAGCGACCATAGAGACCCATAGAGACCATAGTGATCGGATACATCACCATAGAGACCCATAGGGACCCATAGAGACCATAGAGATCGGATACATCACCATAGAGAACATAGAGACCCATAGGGACCATACAGAGCATAGAGACCCATAGAGACCATAGGGAACATAGAGATCGGATACATCACCATAGAGACCATAGAGACCCATAGGGACCATAGAGACCATATAGACCATAGAGACCATAGAGACCATAAAGACCCATAGAGACCATACAGACCATAGAGATCGGATACATCACCATAGAGACCCATAGGGACCATAGAGACCATAGAGACCCATAGAGACCGGATACATCACCATAGAGACCATAGAGACCCATAGGGACCATAGAGACCATACAGACCATAAAGACCATAGAGACCATAATGACCCATAGAGACCATAAAGACCTATAGAGACCATACAGACCATAGAGATCGGATACATCACCATAGAGAACATAGAGACCCATAGGGACCATAGAGACCATAGAGACCATAGAGACCCATAGAGACCATAGAGATCGGATACATCACCATAGAGACCATAGAGACCCATAGGGACCATAGAGACCATAGAGACCATAGAGACCATAGAGACCCATAGAGACCATAGAGATAGGATTCATCACCATAGAGACCATAGAGACCCATAGGGACCATAGAGACCATAGAGGCCATAGAGACCATAGAGACCATAGAGATGGGATACATCACCATAGAGAGTATAGAGACCCATAGAGACCATAGAGACCATAGAGATCGGATACATCACCATAGAGACCACAGAGACCCATAGGGACCATAGATACCATAGAGACCATAGATATTGGATTCATCACCATAGAGACCATAGAGACCATAGAGACCATAGAAACCCATAGAGACATTAGAGACTGTATACATCACCATAGAGACCACAGAGACCCATAGGGACCATAGAGACCATAGAGACTCATAGAGACCATAGAGATCGGATACATCACCATAGAGACCATAGAGACCATAGAGACCATAGAGAACATAGAGACCGGATACATCACCATAGAGACCATAGAGACCCATAGGGACCATACAGACCATAGAAACCCATAGAGACCATAGAGACCATAGAGACCCATAGAGACCATAGAGATCGGATACATCACCATAGAGACCATAGAGACCCATAGGGACCATACAGACCATAGAGACTTATAGAGACCATAGAGACCCATAGAGACCCATAGAGACCATAGAGACCATAGAGATCGAATACATCACCATAGAGACTACAGAAACCCACAGAGACCATAGAGACCCATAGAGACCCATAGAGACCATAGAGACCATAGAGACCCATAGAGACCATAGCGACCATAGAGATCGGATACATATCCATAGAGACCATAGAGACCCATAGGGACCATACAGACCATAGAGACCCATAGAGACCATAGAGACCATAGAGATCGGATTCATCACCATAGAGACCATAGAGACCATAGAGACCATAGAAACCCATAGAGACCATAGAGACCATAGAGACCCATAGAGACCATAGAGATCGGATACATCACCATAGAGACCATAGAGACCCATAGGGACCATAGAGACCATAGAGATCGGATACATCAACATAGAGACCTTAGAGACCCATAGGGACCATAGAGACCATAGAGACCATAGAGATTGAATACATCACCATAGAGACTATAGAGACCCATAGAGACCATAGAGACCCATAGAGACCATAGAGACCATAGAGACCCATAGAGACCATAGAGACCATAGAGATCGGATACATCACCATAGAGACCATAGAGACCCATAGGGACCATAGAGACCCATAGAGACCATAGAGATCGGATACATCACCATAGAGACTACAGAGACCCATAGAGACCATAGAGACCCATAGAGACCCATAGAGACCATAGCGACCATAGAGACCCATAGAGACCATAGTGATCGGATACATCACCATAGAGACCCATAGGGACCCATAGAGACCATGGAGATCGGATACATCACCATAGAGAACATAGAGACCCATAGGGACCATACAGAGCATAGAGACCCATAGAGACCATAGGGAACATAGAGATCGGATACATCACCATAGAGACCATAGAGACCCATAGGGACCATAGAGACCATATAGACCATAGAGACCATAGAGACCATAAAGACCCATAGAGACCATACAGACCATAGAGATCGGATACATCACCATAGAGACCATAGAGACCCATAGGGACCATAGAGACCATAGAGACCCATAGAGACCGGATACATCACCATAGAGACCATAGAGACCCATAGGGACCATAGAGACCATACAGACCATAAAGACCATAGAGACCATAATGACCCATAGAGACCATAAAGACCTATAGAGACCATACAGACCATAGAGATCGGATACATCACCATAGAGACCATAGAGACCCATAGGGACCATAGAGACCATAGAGACCATAGAGACCCATAGAGACCATAGAGATCGGATACATCACCATAGAGACCATAGAGACCCATAGGGACCATAGAGACCATAGAGACCATAGAGACCATAGAGACCCATAGAGACCATAGAGATAGGATTCATCACCATAGAGACCATAGAGACCCATAGGGACCATAGAGACCATAGAGGCCATAGAGACCATAGAGACCATAGAGATGGGATACATCACCATAGAGAGTATAGAGACCCATAGAGACCATAGAGACCATAGAGATCGGATACATCACCATAGAGACCACAGAGACCCATAGGGACCATAGATACCATAGAGACCATAGATATTGGATTCATCACCATAGAGACCATAGAGACCATAGAGACCATAGAAACCCATAGAGACATTAGAGACTGTATACATCACCATAGAGACCACAGAGACCCATAGGGACCATAGAGACCATAGAGACTCATAGAGACCATAGAGATCGGATACATCACCATAGAGACCATAGAGACCATAGAGAACATAGAGACCGGATACATCACCATAGAGACCATAGAGACCCATAGGGACCATACAGACCATAGAGACCCATAGAGACCATAGAGACCATAGAAACCCATAGAGACCATAGAGACCATAGAGACCCATAGAGACCCATAGAGACCATAGAGACCATAGAGATCGAATACATCACCATAGAGACTACAGAGACCCACAGAGACCATAGAGACCCATAGAGACCCATAGAGACCATAGAGACCATAGAGACCCATAGAGACCATAGCGACCATAGAGATCGGATACATATCCATAGAGACCATAGAGACCCATAGGGACCATAGAGACCATACAGACCATGGAGACAATAGAGACCATAAAGACCCATAGAGACCATAAAGACCAATAGAGACCATACAGACCATAGAGATCGGATACATCACCATAGAGACCATAGAGACCCATAGGGACCATAGAGACCATAGAGATCGGATACATCACCATAGAGACCATAGAGACCCATAGGGACCATAGAGACCATAGAGACCCATAGAGACCATAGAGACCCATAGAGACCATAGAGACCCGTAGAGACCATAGAGAACATAGAGATCGGATACATCACCATAGAGACCATAGAGACCCATAGAGACCATAGAGACCCATAGAGACCATAGAGATCGGATACATCACCATAGGGACCATAGAGACCCAAAGGGACCATACAGACCATAGAGACCATAGAGATCGAATACATCACCATAGAGACCCATAGAGACCATAGAGACCCATAGAGACCATAGAGACCATAGAGACCCATAGAGACCATAGAGACCATATAGACCCATAGAGACCATAGAGATCGGATACATCACCATAGAGACCCTAGAGACCCATAGGAACCATAGAGACCATAGAGACCCATAGAGACCATAGAGATCGGATACATCACCATAGAGACCCATAGGGACCATACAGACCCATAGAGACCATAAAGACCATAGATATTGGATACATCACCATAGAGACCATAGAGACCCAATGGGACCATAGAGACCATACAGACCATAGAGACCATAGAGACCATAAAGACCCATAGAGACCATACAGACCATAGAGATCGGATACATCACCATAGAGACCATAGAGACCCATAGGGACCATAGAGACCATAGAGACCATAGAGACCTATAGAGACCGGATACATCACCATAGAGACCATAGAGACCCATAGGAAACATAGAGACCATACAGACCATAGAGACCATAGAGACATAAGGACCCATAGAGAGCATAAAGACCCATAGAGACCATAGAGACCGGATACATCAACACAGAGACCATAGAGACCCATAGGGACCATAGAGACCATAGAGACCATAGAGACCCATAGAGACCATGGAGACCATAGAGATCAGATACATCACCATTGAGACTATAGAGACCCATAGAAACCATAGAGATCGGATACATCACCATAGAGACCATAGAGACCCATAGGGACTATAGATACCATAGAGACCATAGAGACTGTATACATCACCATAGAGACCACAGAGACCCATAGGGACCATAGAGACCATAGACACTCATAGAGACCATAGAGATCGGATACATCACCATAGAGACCATAGAGACCATAGAGACCATAGATAACATAGAGACCATAGAGACCATAGAGATCGGATACATCACCATAGAGACCATAGAGACCCATAGAGACCATAGAGACCATAGAGGCCATAGAGACCGTAGAGACCATAGAGATGGGATACATCACCATAGAGAGTATAGACACCCATAGAGACCATAGAGACCATAGAGATCGGATACATCACCATAGAGACCATAGAGACCCATAGGGACCATAGATACCATAGAGACCATAGATATCGGATTCATCACCATAGAGACCATAGAGACCATAGAGACCATAGAAACCCATAGAGACCTTAGAGACTGTATACATCACCATAGAGACCACAGAGACCCATAGGGACCATAGAGACCATAGAGACTCATAGAGACCATAGAGATTGGATACATCACCATAGAGACCATAGAGACCATAGAGACCATAGAGAACATAGAGACCGGATACATCACCATAGAGACCATAGAGACCCATAGGGACCATACAGACCATAGAGACCCATAGAGACCATAGAGACCATAGAGATCGGATTCATCACCATACAGACCATAGAGACCATAGAGACCATAGAAACCCATAGAGACCATAGAGACCATAGAGACCCATAGAGACCATAGAGATCGGATACATCACCATAGAGACCTTAGAGACCCATTGGGACCATAAAGACCATAGAGACTTATAGAGACCATAGAGACCCATAGAGACCCATAGAGACCATAGAGAACATAGAGATTGGATACATCACCATAGAGACCCATAGGGACCATAGAGACTCATAGAGACCATAGAGATCGGATACATCACCATAGAGACCATAGAGACCCATAGGGACCATACAGACCATAGAGACTTATAGAGACCATAGAGACCCATAGAGACCCATAGAGACCATAGAGACCATAGAGATCGAATACATCACCATAGAGACTACAGAGACCCACAGAGACCATAGAGACCCATAGAGACCCATAGAGACCATAGAGACCCATAGAGACCATAGCGACCATAGAGATCGGATACATATCCATAGAGACCATAGAGACCCATAGGGACCATAGACACCCATAGAGACCATAGAGATCGGATACATCACCATAGAGACCATAGAGACCCATAGGGACCATAGAGACCATACAGACCATGGAGACAATAGAGACCATAAAGACCCATAGAGACCATAAAGACCAATAGAGACCATACAGACCATAGAGATCGATTACATCACCATAGAGACCATAGAGACCCATAGGGACCATAGAGACCATAGAGACCATAGAGACCATAGAGACCCATAGAGACCATAGAGACCATAGAGATCGGATACATCACCATAGAGACCATAGAGACCCATAGGGACCATAGAGACCATAGAGACCCATAGAGACCATAGAGACCCATAGAGACCATAGAGACCCGTAGAGACCATAGAGAACATAGAGATCGGATACATCACCATAGAGACCATAGAGACCCATAGAGACCATAGAGACCCATAGAGACCATAGAGATCGGATACATCACCATAGGGACCATAGAGACCCAAAGGGACCATACAGACCATAGAGACCCATAGAGACCATAGAGACCATAGAGATCGAATACATCACCATAGAGACCCATAGAGACCATAGAGACCCATAGAGACCATAGAGACCATAGAGACCCATAGAGACCATAGAGACCATATAGACCCATAGAGACCATAGAGACCATAGAGATCGGATACATCACCATAGAGACCCTAGAGACCCATAGGAACCATAGAGACCATAGAGAGCCATAGAGACCATAGAGATCGGATACATCACCATAGAGACCATAGAGACCCATAGGGACCATACAGACCCATAGAGACCATAAAGACCATAGATATTGGATACATCACCATAGAGACCATAGAGACCCAATGGGACCATAGAGACCATACAGACCATAGAGACCATAGAGTCCATAAAGACCCATAGAGACCATACAGACCATAGAGATCGGATACATCACCATAGAGACCATAGAGACCCATAGGGACCATAGAGACCATAGAGACCATAGAGACCTATAGAGACCGGATACATCACCATAGAGACCATAGAGACCCATAGGAACCATAGAGACCATACAGACCATAGAGACCATAGAGACATAAAGACCCATAGAGACCATAAAGACCCATAGAGACCATAGAGACCATAGAGATCGGATACATCAACACAGAGACCATAGAGACCCATAGGGACCATAGAGACCATAGAGACCATAGAGACCATAGAGACCCATAGAGACCATGGAGACCATAGAGATCAGATACATCACCATTGAGACTATAGAGACCCAGAGAAACCATAGAGATCGGATACATCCCCATAGAGACCATAGAGACCCATAGGGACTATAGATACCATAGAGACCATAGAGACTGTATACATCACCATAGAGACCACAGAGACCCATAGGGACCATAGAGACCATAGACACTCATAGAGACCATAGAGATCGGATACATCACCATAGAGACCATAGAGACCATAGATAACATAGAGACCATAGAGACCATAGAGATCGGATACATCACCATAGAGACCATAGAGACCATAGAGGCCATAGAGACCGTAGAGACCATAGAGATGGGATACATCACCATAGAGAGTATAGACACCCATAGAGACCATAGAGACCATAGAGATCGGATACATCACCATAGAGACCATAGAGACCCATAGGGACCATAGATACCATAGAGACCATAGATATCGGATTCATCACCATAGAGACCATAGAGACCATAGAGACCATAGAAACCCATAGAGACCTTAGAGACTGTATACATCACCATAGAGACCACAGAGACCCATAGGGACCATAGAGACCATAGAGACTCATAGAGACCATAGAGATTGGATACATCACCATAGAGACCATAGAGACCATAGAGACCATAGAGAACATAGAGACCGGATACATCACCATAGAGACCATAGAGACCCATAGGGACCATACAGACCATAGAGACCCATAGAGACCATAGAGACCATAGAGATCGGATTCATCACCATAGAGACCATAGAGACCATAGAGACCATAGAAACCCATAGAGACCATAGAGACCATAGAGACCCATAGAGACCATAGAGATCGGATACATCACCATAGAGACCTTAGAGACCCATTGGGACCATAAAGACCATAGAGACTTATAGAGACCATAGAGACCCATAGAGACCCATAGAGACCATAGAGAACATAGAGATTGGATACATCACCATAGAGACCATAGAGACCCATAGGGACCATAGAGACCCATAGAGACCATAGAGATCGGATACATCACCATAGAGACCATAGAGACCAATAGGGACCATAGAGACCATAGAGACCATAGATACCATAGAGACCCATAGAGACCAGAGAGACCATAGAGACCGGAGACATCACCATAGAGACCATAGAGACCCATAGGGACCATAGAGACCATAGAGACCATAGAGATGAGATACAGCACCATAGAGACCACAGAAACCATAGAGATCACCACAGACATCCTATGGGTCTCTATGGGTCTCCATGGGTGTCTATGGGTCTCTGTGGGTCTCTATGGGTCCCTATGGTCTCTATGGTCTCTATGGGTCTCTATGGGTCTCCATGGGTTTCTCTGCATCTCTATGGGTCTCCATGGCTGTCTATGGGTCTCTGTGGTTCTCTATGGGTCTCCATGGGTCTCTCTGGGTCCCCATGGGTCTCTCTGGGTCTCTATGGGTCTGTATGGTCTTTCTGGGTCTCTATGGTCTCTATGGGTCTCTATGGGTCTCTATGGGTCTCCATGGGTGTCTATGGGTCTCTGTGGTTCTCTCTGGGTCCCTATGGGTCTCCATGGGTCTCCATGTGTCTCTATGGGTCTCTCTGTCTCTCTCTGGGTCCCCATGGGTCTCTCTGGGTCTCTCTGGGTCTCTATGGGTCTCTATGTGTCTCCATGGGTGTCTATGGGTCTCTGTGGGTCTCTATGGGTCCCTATGGGTCTCTCTGGGTCTCTATGGTTCTCTATGGTCTCTATGGTTCTCTATGGGTCTCTATGGGTCTTCATGGGTGTCTGTTGGTCTCTGTGGTTCTCTCTGGGTCCCTATGGGTCTCCATGGGTCTCCATGGGTCTCTATGGGTCTCTATGGGTCTCCATGGGTGTCTATGGGTCTCTGTGGTTCTCTATGGGTCCCTATGGGTCTCCATGGGTCTCCATGGGTCTGTCTGGGTCCCCATGGGTCTCTCTGGGTCTCTATGGGTCTCTATGATCTCTAAGGGTCTCTATGGGTCTCTATGGGTGTCTATGGGTGTCTATGGGTCTCTGTGGTTCTCTATGGGTCCCTATGGGTCGCCATGGGTCTCCATGGGTCTCTCTGGGTCTCTCTGGGTCCCCATGGGTCTCTCTGGGTCTCTATGGTCTCTATGGGTCTCTATGGGTCTCTATGGGTCTCCATGGGTGTCTATGGGTCTCTGTGGTTCTCTCTGGGTCCCTATGGGTCTCCATGGGTCTCCATGGGTCTCTCTGGGTCTCTATGGGTCCCCATGGGTCTCTCTGGGGCTCTCTGGGTCTCTATGGGTCTCCATGGGTGTCTATGGGTCTCTGTGGTTCTCTCTGGGTCCCTATGGGTCTCCATGGGTCTCTATGGGTCTCTCTGGGTCTCTATGGGTCTCCATGGGTGTCTATGGGTCTCTCTGGGTCTCTATGGGTCCCTATGGGTCTCTCTGGGTCTCTATGGGTCTCCATGGGTGTCTATGCGTCTCTGTGGTTCTCTCTGGGTCCCTATGGGTCTCCATGGGTCTCCATGGGTCTCTCTGGGTCCCTATGGGTCTCCATGGGTCTCTATGGGTCTCTCTGGGTCTCTATGGGTCTCCATGGGTGTCTATGGGTCTCTCTGGGTCTCTCTGGGTCCCTATGGGTCTCCATGGGTCTCCATGGGTCTCTATGGGTCTCTCTGTCTCTCTCTGGGTCCCCATGGGTCTCTCTGGGTCTCTATGGGTCTCTATGGTCTCTATGGGTCTCTATGGGTGTCTATGGGTGTCTATGGGTCTCTGTGGTTCTCTCTGGGTCCCTATGGGTCTCCATGGGTCTCTCTGGGTCTCTCTGGGTCTCTATGGTCTCTATGGGTCTCTGTGGGTCCCTATGGGTCCCTATAGGTCTCTATGAGTCTCCATGGGTCTCTATGGGTCTCTGTGGTCTCTATGGGTCTCTATGGGTCCCTATAGGGCTCTATGGTCTCTATGGGGCTCTATGGGTCCCTTTGGTTCC